>NW_014333574.1:76627-82569 GCF_000341935.2 Cephus cinctus
TTTTTTTTTCCCTTTTTTTTTTTTTTTTTTTTTTTTTTTTTTTTTTTTGATAAATTAATAACGATTGAATCCCTAGTGGTTATGCAGATTCGTATATATGTAGATCCCGTCGTGGGTAGATTTTGAACGTTGTGAACGCGGCTTAAAATAAAAGTTGTTACAAATTCGTGAATGGATACGATCGGTTCGATAAAATTGAGATAAAAATTTTGTTCTTGGAATTTGACTTTATCTGTTTCTGATTGGCTGGTTTCTATCTGCGCGACAGTAGTCGGTATTTATGAATACTGTGTATGCTTTGTCGTCACGATTTAAAATACTTGGCAACGTGTGTGTGTATATATATATATATATATATATATATACATAACTTTATCTGTTTCTGATTGGCTGGTTTCTATCTGCGCGACAGTAGTCGGTATTTATGAATACTGTGTATGCTTTGTCGTCACGATTTAAAATACTTGGCAACGTGTGTGTGTATATATATATATATATATATATACATATATACATATATATAGCCAAGAGCACATGCAGTCGACAGGGACTTGGGTTACTATAAGAGAGCGAACTATAAGAGGGTTCAAAGGTCCCATATAAGTGGGTACCTGCATCCAATGTTCACAGTTCACCATTCACCGTACAGCATCTCCATCCAATGTTCACATCGGTGCCGTGCCACGTGCTGTACCAATATTTGATCTCAAAAAATACCAGATGTTTGCGTAGGATGAAAAAGAGATGAGTAAAAAAAAATGTTGGGTCCATAGGTATTCGTAAGGTTCGAATGGTCCACGTGCAGCGGTGTCTATATAATTTGACAGATGAAATTTCAAAGATTCATTTAAAAACGTCAATATATGAAAAATATCAATTCACAGTATACTACCTAATATACGTTTATGATAAATAAAAATTTTTGAAAAATCCCATTATAATATATAATTTGTTCGATCAATCCAATCTCATAGTTTTCTCATTAACTGATTCCCTGTAATACGAGAGACTGGATGCTGCTTCGTTGAGAATTATTTTAACATCCGTCTTACCCGTACAGGATACTCCATGTGCCGTCAGGACAGCCAAACTTTCCCGTAACGAAATTATGCCCCGTCCACACACAAAGGCATATTGAAATTCAAGCCAGTGTGAAGATCGGCTCGTACCGATTCCTCCTTTGCCATTCTGGCTCTGCCACCAGTTTTACCAAAGCGTTTCGCCTGCTCGTTATTACGTTGCCACCGGGTAGAACGATGTTTACAACACCGTGAAGAAACACTTTGGTGTCTATACCTATAGCTGGAGGTTCCAGGTCATTTTCTACCGTAGACTCTCTGGTATATAGGGGACTGCCCGAAATAAGGGGTTGCGACCGAAACTACCCTGGAATAATGTATTATGAAACGCTTAGCCGAAGCAGCTGCTCACGATGATTACGTCCAAGTTTCGTGCGTTCGAGCGTAACAACCGCAGTACCGATATTCAATTGTTACGGTTTATATATGTATATATACCTAAAGGCGTGAATGAGCCTCCGTTGGGCGTCCCGACGCCTCTGCTAAAAATCATCCCTCTGTTGAATTAGTTTAACGTCGGATACAATGACGGGCGCATCGTAGAAGATTGTCTTTTTTAATCACGTATTAATTAAATAATTAAAAAAACCTTATCGAAATTCCACTCGTTTCCACGATGGGTTAGCCTCTTGTAATTGACAAAACGTCAGTCCTGGTATGATGACACGTGGCGCGGAGCACCCTCTCTTAGTACAGCCCCTCTGGCTACCAGCTTCAACCCCAATGCGGGACTTTAGTTTGCCAGGCACAAACCTTGGGGCTTGCTGTCATTGTTATTACTTCATTACACTGCTCCACTGCAAATATCCATGTTTAAACACCTCTCGAGATTGATGCTGCTTAAGCAGGTGATTGTAAGATAACAATATGCACAACAGCCAGAGAGAAGACCGCCTCAGCCGTTTTGTACGGAGGTCGAGACTGAAAAAAAAAATCATGTAGAATTTGATATAAGGTAAATGAAATTCTTTGAATAAACTTTATCGGCCCCTTTTCAATTTTTTGGCATATTTTATTAATTACTGATTAACTATGACCCTCGTAACACTGCCAACCAGATTGCTCCTATCCCTGGTGATAATGGGTATGCTCTCGTATCACTGTGAATTATTACGTCTGTCAAGTGATCCTTCCACGTGGTCCCAGATTAGTACCGGGTATGATCTATAGACCTTATACCGGGTGTATACATATTTATTATAAAAAATGAAAAGTACGGGATGCATTGATAGGAAAATAAAAAATTATTTTCAGGCTTGAAAGTAAACTTAGAAAATTTTTCGCTCGATGGAAACAGATGCATGTTCAATTTTCATGCGAACCTCCCCTACTTCCCCTTTCTTGATTAGAAATTAGCATGATACAATAGCATTCATTATACAACTATAGATCACTCCCACGTTCACGTATGTTGGTATATCACGATGCATTTGCACCCAGCCGCCATTGTGGCCGAAGGACAATGCATCGCGCTCGCGTACGCAGTGCTCGTCGTTCCGTTGCACAACTATAAATTGATACCACTAATTTCGTATGAGCTTCGCCATCCATTTCATTCCCCACATATGATACAGGACATACGTGACGATTTATCAGCGGTTTCCCTTTCTATTAAACCCCAATAATATTCAATATGCCATAAGTACACGTGCGTGAAATTCACCTGGCGTGAATGCACAATAATACATGTACGTATATTTTAACGATTTTTACGTGAAATATATAATTTTACTTAAATTTTTTCGTGCCTTAGGAGTATCGTCGTTCTTAAGTCTTGTAACATTCGTCGTTCAATAATGGTGACTACCAATGTTAACGTCGCTGAAATGACACGTATAAAAGCTACGCGCGAAACGCACACGTGTCACATACGTAGAAACGTCAGGCATGCTGCGGCTATTTCGTGAGCACCTCACGACTCATTTCGAGCCGAGCACGCCGCCAAGAGTTTCTTCTCTTTCTCTCTTACGTGTAGACACATAGTCGTTCAGCCGTCCCCGTAGACCCGTCGGTACCCGGCGAATACCTCAACGTGACGTCATGGTGGCGCCCAGCCAGAAATGCCAAATGTGTGTTCGCAGCGTGACGGACATATTTCTCACGTGTCCCAAAGCCGAAGCGTTTTCGCTTATGGGAAAACGATTTTCCCCACTGTCAAACGAACCTTAGACTTGTGACTAAAGCAAAATTGTGCAACATTGACGTTAGTGGGCATTATGCTCGGTCCACGTGGGTCCGCATGTCCGTACCTTGGGTTACGTCGTGCTCGTGCTTATCGTCGCTCGTGGCGACGCTACGAACCGCCGTTAACCCTCTTAATACCCTGGAAGGTCTGAGGGTAGCAATGTGCAACCGAGCCCGTGGATACGATAAGGGGTGATAAAAGAATAAAGAAAAATGTTGGAAACTAGTAAAGAAAAATGTATCTATATCGCTTATAACGCCTTCGCATTTACCAATCCGACGCTCTTACGTTATAAATCCCTATTGGCGAATCTGCCGCTATGGCTATGGCAGTGGTGCCACTGTCTCAGTACGTTATCTGAAAGTGCAGTTATCCGAGCTAGAAAGTTCCAAAGTAGAAATTAGCCAAGCGAAACAAAGCAGGCTTTAGTTTGGTCTGCTTGGGAAAATTGCATCGGTATAAAAAGGAGCAGTAATTGCGACGTCTGAGGGTTCCTTGAGTCTACGAGATTAAATAATCGGATCGTGGTCCAGATAAGCCTGACAATTGAAAATTTCTTATACGTATGCTTTGCTTCGAGGGTATAAGTGCATAAATAATATATACAGATATATGAACTATGCGTAAGAAAAATTCATACCCAACCTTCGAGTATGGTGAAATTTTTTTTTGTCAAATTCGTTTACAAAAATTTTCAGTAAAATCCATTCGCGCCTCGTAAGAACGTCAGCAAGATGCTGCGGATCCACTACGAAGATCTCGTTACTCGTGCACGATTGCACATACAGAAGCTCCTCTCTCACGTGTAAACCACAAGTGTCTCCTACACGCAGCTGGATGCTGTTATACGATGTATTTCTGGCAGAAACAAATGCCACAAATCCTGAGAAACACGAAGCATTAAATTGGCTGACGGAGACATCCATCATTCCTTCTGCTGGCGGTTGACCTGTGTTTCAGATCTTTTTGATTCTGTCTATATAGATCACATACATCTATACACACATCCCAAGTCCTTGGCTTAAAATACCATTAACCCTATCACGTCCCGTCCTGGTCCCAACCTATACCCCATCTGCCACTTACCTTCCAGCATCCACCAGGAATCCATGAGAAGCCATGCAGAATGCTAAACCGCAAAGGATAACGGTACAGAGATACCGGAGATACCAGACTGACTTTCTATCCTCCCCCTTTTCTCCCTCTCTTGGCTCGCCGCTCAAATTCTCAAAATCCAGACCCAGCGGCAGACGCACAAATAATCGTCATTCAATTTCCCTCTGACTATACTCAAATTTTCATCTCGAAATGTCGTTAATAAATTTTGACTAAAAAAAAAAATTCCAAAAAATTTTTCCCGAATTATATATTTCAAAAATTTTGACAGTGATCATCTCTTTTATCTTTACCCCCCCCCCCTCCCGCCCGGCTTTCACACCTCGTATCCACAGCCTCTTCACGTCTCAACGATCTCTCTCGCTCTGCTACCACTCCAAGAAGACGGCTCTCAGTCCTCGGTGCATCGGACTCGCGGCGAATCCCGGTCCGGCGTGACAGATGCGTCCGACGATGTTCCCCGAGCGGAAATAGAGTGCGCCTAATTGGATCATTAACCATGACGCGAGAGAACGGCAGGGCTTGGACCGAGAGGGGGGTTCTATTAGCGTTTCTAGATAGGACCGCCGTGGCTGCGACTGCCATTATCATTTGAGTAATGCCAGGATGGTCCGTGGCTCCGTAGTAGCTTTTGTTACTCGTTTCGTAGTATGGATATAGTTACGAGCCAAGTGAGCCAATCGACGTCTTGTTGTAAGATAGTCCAGCGGAGACCCCACGTGGTCGAAAGATTCTCCACCATAAGGAACACGTGTCTGGAAGACTCTGTCAAAGGGTGGAATTTTTTAAACCCTGGATAGAAATCATTAATTTATACGACCACAGTCCGACCAATTGTCGCGACTATACCGGCTGCTATTTAGCTGCGCATTGTCATCGTAAATTCTGCTCTATTTCTCTACATGGATTTATCGTCGATTCGCGTGCTTCGCTGTATCCCTGATACATATACGGGACTGACCATTCGACCTGCTCGGCGATATAGCGTAAGCGGGCAATTTGTGGTAATCGCTCATTTCTTCTTGTTCGCGATCGTATAGGCTGCATGCTAATTCGTTGCTTTTCTAATGCCGCAGGGTATTCGAGACTGCACGAGGGATTTGAATTGAATCTAGTTTAATAATAAAAACACTCAACGTCGATCGTCGTGCTATTCGCGGGCTGAAGAAAAATTGAATCGTTTATTCCCACGTAAAATGTCCACCGAGTGCAGCATATAATTTCTTAGGAACGATCGTCCTAAGTCGTGGATTAATTTTACACTGTGCAAACTTAATCTCCGGCTGTGCCAACCGCTCGGGCCGAATTGAGTCGAGGTGAGAAAAGATCAGGAAATAAGAGAAGGATAAAGCACGGGTTGCGGATCAGGCAGATTTCAGGCGTCGGCACATGCACAAATGCACAAAGGACTGTAGCCAGATAGAATGGACTATTGATTGCGCCATTGTACACGAAACTCTATACACTGGAGGACCGCAAAAGAAAGATGGCAACGGCTGGAGTGAAAGGATGAAAGAAAGAAAGTGAGAGAGCTTGAGGAAGAGAGAAATGAAAAGTGACGG
>NW_014333574.1:82798-106437 GCF_000341935.2 Cephus cinctus
TATTATATCGAGAGAACTCGTGAAATCACTGAACCTACCTACTGCCGGTTGACAGCCTCGCGAAAATGATGGATGAAACGTCGACAAAATTTATGCCGCTGATAAATTGCACCGGTGCGAACCATTCAATAACGTCGACGTATTCGTTGCGTCTCCGACGGCAATTATCCCGTATTTGTACTCCTGTCGGGCAATTAATTGCTCTTGTGTTCCGTCGTTATTCTTCCGTCGCGGTGTACACGGGTGTATATGGTGTATATTAGGATTGTCTATTTTTATCCGTGCAACGATGCAAGTATGTGGAGATAGGGTATATAGGGGTAAATACATTTTTTTTTTTTTGTTTTTTTTGGAGTGTCGTGCGGGCTTAATGCTGCTAACTGGACTATTTTTTTTTCTTGGTTTCTTTTTTCTTTGCGAGTTTACCCAAAAGCGGAGATTTCGATTTATGGACTTTGAGCGGAGAATAGGTGACTCTTGTGGGTCTGGTTGGATTTGCATTGGTTTTTTTTTTTTAACACGTTTCTCGTTTCTATTTTATTGTCTTTGCCTTGTGTAAATTTCTTAAAAGGTAACCCCTTGAGGACGTTGCGTGACCTGCTTTTGGCTTTTATTTCTTCCTCGAAGAAAAAGATAAAATTTATATCGTCCGGTACTTTCAAGTCGGGACAACTGGTTTCGCCGCCACGTGTAATCCGTGACAAACCATTTTTCCCTAAACTGGTCTTTTTCATTGGGGCTGACGTTAAAGAATATCGCGTGAGCCACGTGGCATGTTTACGGTACGGTAACGGTTAGTCTGATCTGATCGTGACTCATACTACTGTTACACGAAAAATAATCAGTGTTACCAGGCGCGACTGTAATAAAAAAAAATTATCACGGTAAATCGTGAGAATTTTAAAAATTAAAAAAAAGTTGTAGCTCGATATATCGTGAAAATTTTTTTCTCTTAAGAAAATTCACTCCGACTCCATTTTGGTTTGGTTTAAATTTTCAATCGTGGCAATCAATTATCAGCAAATAGCTCGTGTCTTATGGAAATTGCTAGGGGAAAAAAAAAAACGTGGACGCCGGTTTGTCACCAGACGTCACACAGGCGTCCGCGCTTCTAAGTGGATTCTGACACGCACGTTTCGACCCCGTCACTTCCAACCCCCACGTTTCTCCCTTGGGTCTAACCCATAGCCTTTTATCTGGTGATTCACTGAAATTCTCTATCAGTCTCGTTCATCTGACATAGCACGTAAGTGAGACACGTCTTGTCAATTAAATTTCCATCTAGATGCCTGCTTTACGCTTTGTCCCACTACCCTTTTCGCCATTGAAACTCTACAATTTTATGCCAATTACGTAAATTCGAAATTCCACCCAATACATGGATAACCTCACTTATCATTTTATTCAAAAAATAATTATAGTCTAATATATATTGTGACGTGATTTTTCGAGTCACGGTCACAAGGCGACTCCGGCTTCTCGCTTTCTGGTTCCCTTCGGGTCGCCACCCTGCTCAGAAGCTCTCGGGTTGATTCGTACAGTTACGCCAATGCTCTCGGAAGATTTCGTTATTGTTTAGTTGAGGTCGGGGTGCTCGAATCTGCCGTGGGGAGATAGTCTCGACGTACCCAGTTCCCCGGCAGAGGGGAGTACCCGACGGAGACGTCTCCACGGACCGGCAGAAGCCCGGGTGAGATGCCGGCGCCACGCTGGAGATGGGCAAAGGGCTGTAGAACGGGCGGAGATATAGTTTTGATATGGTTAAGCGCAGGGGAGGAACCTCCTGCCCGAGTTAAGGCCGCGGTGCCCCGCTGTCGCCCGGTGCCCCCTGGGGAAGCGGCCGTGGAGGATCTCCAAGAGTCACGTGCCGATTCGCTGAGGAACGCTCTCGATTTAGTTTAAAGGGACGACTCGGGGGAAAGGATAAGAGTTGTCGGCCGTAAGGATCTCGACCAGTCAGAGTGATTAGTTATCGAATTTGACTATGGCCAATTGACCGCTCGAGAGCAGTCTGTCTTGGGACACCGATCGAGGTGCTTCGAGATGCCTCGCGCTCCCGAGCCATTTGTTGACAGTTTTTCTAGCCGTGTTTCCTATACGGCATAGGAAGTCCTCGCTCGTGTAATTCTCGCGTTGCATATAGATCTCCGCGTGTTTCGAAAGTGCAGTGTCGTGCCCTAGTGTAGTGCACACCCGAGTGTTCTCTGGATTCGGTTCTCGGCCTTCGCGAATCATCTGCACCAGCTCCGGTAAGGACTCCCTATTTATTAATTCGCGAAGGGATTTCGATTTGATAATTCAGATTCGTTCTGTTACGTTCTCGATTCGTCGCTCTCCATCTCTCGCACTATTTGCCTGACCTTTTACCCCGACCCTCTCAACCTCAACCTAGCAGCCTGAGCGGGTCGCGCATTTCCGTAACCGTCCGCTTCCGTTCGCATCCAATTGTGTTTGCTGATTTTACGCAAAGATCAGCAGCTACGGTTGCGTTTTTCGATTGTACCCGTCCCCAAAAATCTACAGGATCAAGTTATCGTCTTTTCTGATAGGTTTCGTCAGAGCTCTAGTTTTAGTGGAGTTGGGCCTGTTCCACCCCGACTCCCAATTTATACCGGCTCGTCAGTTCCCGGTGAAAAAAGAATTGGCTGGCGCCCGCCTGGCTTGCGGATGCATGAGCGAAGGGTGGACGGCCGAAGGCAACGTAGGCTAGTTGTAGGCTAGTTTTCGTTATCGGTCTCGAGTTAAGAAAATACGTCTCTGGATTCGGTTCTCGGCCTTCGCGAATCATCTGCACCAGCTCCGGTAAGGACTCCCTATTTATTAATTCGCGAAGGGATTTCGATTTGATAATTCAGATTCGTTCTGTTACGTTCTCGATTCGTCGCTCTCCATCTCTCGCACTATTTGCCTGACCTTTTACCCCGACCCTCTCAACCTCAACCTAGCAGCCTGAGCGGGTCGCGCATTTCCGTAACCGTCCGCTCCCGTTAGCATCCAGTTGCGTTTACAGATTTTACGCGACTCCAAAAATCTACAGGAGCCGTCAAGTTATCGTCTTTTCTGATAGATTCCGTCAGAGCTCTCGTTTTGGCGGAGTTGGGCCTCTTCCACCCCAACTCCCAGAAAATAATTCGTTCTCGGATTTTTCGCTATCTGTGTCGAGTTATGAAAAAGATTACGTTACAATATATATATATTTGTTTTGAAGCGCCTGGACCCATTTATGAACGGGTACCTAGTGAACTATGACGAATCGTAAGTGAAGGCTGGTTGTGGTCTGATTTACATAAATGACCGTTTATCGACCCCCCTGTTTACGGGTGCAATGTTGAACTCGTTCGGCAGGCGTTTTTTTTTTAATGAAATATTAAGAAGCATAAGATTAGCCTACCTTGTGCCGTCGGCCGACCAAGACGCACAATTTACAAAGTCAACGCCGTCTTATAAGTCAGCTGCGAGTCATGGACTCTACTATGGGACTATGGACTATGGGACTGTAGCAATGTAGGATGGGTCGGTAGGTATCATGTTTTATGAGCCATTGTCATGGTAAATAGAGGAATGGTCCAGCGCATGTATATGCTCATCTTGCCGGTTGGGCGTTCCTCGAAGCGCCAGCATCTCCGTACCCTTAGAAAGTCAACCGAGACTGTTTTTGTACCGATTTGATAAAAAAAAAATTAATTTTGAATAATTATAGGAAGATATAGCAAATTTGAATTTAATATGTAAATTTTTATTCGGGAGTTGGGTGGAAATTTAAAAAAAAAATTTTCTCAGACTTCAATCTTTTGTTAAACATATTTTTAACGTAATGGGTCTTTCGGAGGGTGTTAAGTTTTACTGCTTCTTGATGGAGCTACGACCCAACAGGTCATAAAAGTGAAATCAATTTCGTTGCGAATCCGTATAAGGCGATAACTCACGCTTCGGCTATTGGCAATAACTGGTCAAGTATAAATCGAATTTATAGCATCTCCAAATTTTTCTACCATACGTGAACCGTGATTATGAGTTAACCTTGAAGTATATAGTCGTAATTCACATATATTTATATACATGTGTATACTATACATCGTGTATAAAAATTTGATAAATTCTAACTAGTTATTATTAAGAAAAATCATAAAATTATAATAACCATGATTGAAGCGCCATTAAAAACATTCAAGCTACAAAAACCCACCTAGTTTTATTACATGCGTGGGTGGTTAATAAGCCGTATGGATTACATAGAGAAGATTTTAATAAGTCCCAATCCTTTGTCTAGACTGAAAATCGATAACCACCATAATATTTTATTCCCTCGAATTCTCCAAAACTAAATTACATAATTGATGAAAATTTACCAAATCACACTTACTCCTAAAGTCTAACCCTTAAAAAGCATTAAAAAAAAAAAAAGTATTTTCTATCCCAAATAATTTGCACATCACAGAACACACTTCTAAGCTGGTTCCAAGAATAAAAAAAAATTTCCCAAAAAAAAAAAAAACCTTACATAAACCCAAGCACATGCTTAAAGAAAAACGTCACAGCAGGATTCCGTAAAAGTCCTGAAATATTTTTGTGCGCTCCTAAGGGATGCTGGGAAACGATGAACACACTGTGTTCATCGATGCATCCCCGTTTACCTGCTTCTTAACAGGGTGTCTATCGCAATGCACCAGGATACCATCCCTTGCCCGGTCGTCTCCCGTAGACTTTAAAAATCTAAGAGACCCAACCCCCCAGCCTCCCCCCCAGTCCCTAACCTATTTCGTGCGCAAAGAATAAAACAGATGTTTGTACAAATTCTCTCCGCTCACTTTTCACATTCGGCTTTTGTTACGACCAAAGACCCCCTTTACGAGCAATAACTTACGAGCTGAGAACACTTTGACCTCTGAACCCTCGGACACCTTCCTCTCGCCTTATGATACACCAACTCCCAAGAGCGACGCTCGTTTCACGATCGTTGAACCAGGGCGTCGAGACGCCCGCCGGAAGTTGAACGAACGGAAATCGATCTTGACCAGTTGTTGCCTCGAGCGAGATCAGAAGAAACATGGTAAACCTTTGGAATGACCATTGGACACGTGACTGCCAATAGGTATGACACTGACAAGATAAATTACACGTTCAGATTCATCCTGGTATCCGAAAGCAGGATCCTTGGACGTGTCTGAAGTGTACGTGAAATTAAATCGATATTCAAGCAGAGAGAGAGCAAATTCCAGTCAAGTGAAAATCACGTGGACTCTGAATACCTTGATGAGACCCGATGGTCATTCTGAATTTAATTAAACGCATACCAGTCCCAACGTCATTTGTCCGTATACAATAATTCCATCAGTGCATTCTATGATTATATATACACTCATACGTACATAATAATTACAGTACGCATCTTGAGTCCGTATAAAATAGCTGAGAAGAATTTCATTCTAATCTGTCAATCGATTAGGTGGACCGAGCTGAGCTTGTACACGGGTACCTCTCAATGTACCAATGTGCCTAACCATTGAAATACGAACCATCTATCGGGATGGTGAAGTGGGTCGTGATGAACAAAGAATCGTTGGATGCTGTTCTAACGAGGGGGGCGTCAAAAGTAACTAGAAAAGTTTTCTTACCAGCGAGGTGACAGTGAAATCTCAAAGAGGATTCCCAGTCCCATACCATTCAGGTGTTTGACCCGATCGTTCTACTCAGCCTCCATATGGACCCCATAGAGACTCTCGTTACACGTAGTCCCTCTCGAGCGTCACTCCAGAGTCCAGAGTGACCATCGGCATGTCCCTGGAAGAGCGATGGAGTCTTCTGACAGGAGATCGCCTGGTCGGAACGAATAGGTGAGGTTGGGTTGGATGCTGTGAAGTAGAGATCAGCGTCGAAACGTGGGTATCATTGGTCCAGGCGAGGACACTGCGGATGCTTGGTCCAAGGACCAGGCTGGAAAATTAAGGGGGTGACAATGACGGTCGGCCGAGACGGTTAAACCAATTCCGATTGGGTACCTACAGCTGGCATCGAGTGAGATTCCCGTGGGAATGGACCTGTTCCCTTTTAGTTGGTATTACGTGCCTGGAAATGGGAACGAGTATTAAGACTCTAAACGAGAGGACGTCTGGTCTAACGAGCGACGCTAATGTCGATACCATGGAAACTTTGTATGCCTGACGTTTGACCCCCCATGGGAATGTAGCTGGTTGATACCGCGTCCTGTGTAGGGGTTACCTGGGTCACGTTGCTGAGGGAAGGAAAACGGGATAATTCGTTATTCAGACGGCGAGTTCATTGAAAAGGGTGCGAGAAGGAAAATTTTACATTAACGACGACTCTAAGCGTAGATCAATTGTAGGATTTACTCGAAAGGAAAAAAAAAAATTGAGTCGAATCTAAATGGGAATAAATATTTTATTTGATGCTGGAGATCCGATTTGGTCCTGGTCTCTGTATCCTGATAAGGGATAACGTTGGGCTCGGTGAGTACGAGAGACTGGGAATCGCTGTAGCATCGTCAAACAGGTATCTCGAGCTACCACCTAGACAGACATTTAAATCACCGGATAACAAGTTCATTGTCGTCGCGTTGTAAATCTGCCTTTGAAAAAAAGAAATGTGCAATATCGCGCTGTTAAAGGGATCGTGGGCGAGTAACAGGCCTATGTAATTCCACTTGGAACTGGTTCGATGGGCAGCTATCGGCCAGGGGTGAGTAACGTGGGTCGGGGTCGTGTTCCTCGTGGTAGCAGGAAGCGGATGCTGGCTTATAGAGTCGAGGAGGGAATTTTCATGCCGGCGAAAAAGTAGTTTCGCTCGGTACGGGAACGCTGGGTACTATGGAAAACTAAGGGTTGGTTAGGAAACGGGATGAACTGAGCGTATGGGAGCCGGGATCGGAATGGGAAAGGGGATGGACGGGGGTTCATTGTGTCTCACCATGTGAGGTCCCCGTGTTCGCGGACCTCCTGCTGTCTACCCGGTGAATTCAAGCAGAAGGCCTGGAATTCATTTCTCAGATTATAAACTATGTTTGTTACGCGCTGCTTGCTTTGCTGCCACCACAAGGATTACTCACTCCCTTGAATGCCTCTGGAAAATTAATCATCGGATTCGTGGATGATGTGCCTTAACGTCCATTCAGACGCCTCGTTTCGACTATACTAAACTGAATTTCATTTTGGATCGATATACACGTGAATTTAGTATCTAACGCCGAACCCGAGTATCCACCTTGCTCAATTCTGAATTTATGCTTCTTTTCTCCTGTCGATTTTCAGATTTAAACGTGTCTGTATGCATTGTATACTTACTGCGTAGACTATGAAATAGTTACTGGATCTAGGGAAATCTGGGGATATTACACGAGGGAATTGACTTATTCTTTACTTTGCCGTATTATGGATTATCTTGTGTATTACCTCGGGTAACAACATTTTTCTTTCGGTATTTTTACCTTTACGTATCCCAGGTACGTTACGTAACCTTCTGTTACATTGTACGTAGTTATTTGTAAATACGGCCGAATTACCTCGTAATACCGAAACTCCCTTAATTTATTGGGACTTTTTCTAGTCCGATCACGTGGTGGAACCTGGCTCTGTTGCCTACATGCGCTGAATACCAAGGGTGCAATTGTTTTCATTGAAAACGACTGGGAGCCCGTAAAAGCGAGGACGATATGCACGTTTCCCTCTGTCGTCCGGCGATTGTAATTGATACAGGAATAGGAATAGGGACAAATTGCGAAACTATCCCCGTCCAGACACTTTTAGGTTGGAGATTCTCTTTCGTTCGCGAACAGAGAACGCGGAGTTTCATCGTTTCGTTTTTATCAAACGAATCTTTTTACGAAAAGTCGTTTGTGGGTATATACCTATAAAAAAAAAAAAATTCGAAATCTTTTTTTATTGGACTTTGCGGTAGTATCCATAGGATTCATTTGCAAGATAAAGAACGTTCTCGGTTTCGAAAGCCCATTGTCAATGTGTTCATTGCTGAAAGAGGATTCTCCGCATATATGTATATACTGTCTTTTTTTTTGTCATTTACTCAAAGCCCATATGCAATTTCCTCTTAAAAAAAAAAATGCGCATATAAATAAGCTAATCAATTTTTACCTCACATTTTCAGATAAAAATTCTTTGTTAATCTCAATCGAATCTTTTCGACCATAATTTCTTTTTCATAAATTTCCACGTAACATTTTTTTTTTCTTTTTTACATTTTGCAAATAATTTTCAAAGATTCACTCTCATTAAATTTCATAGGTAAAACTAATATCAACCCTTTCGACACTGAACTTATCGTCTTCAAAGTGCCACCCCAATATCTACCACGTGTCTGAACATTCTTGCATCACTGATGAGTCAAATAACTATGCAAGCTTAACTATTTCCATATAACTATTTCCTATATAACATTGCTTGAGATACACCTGTATATACGTATATAACTTAGCGTACCACCACTTCGATGCAAAGCAGGAAAAAGTATACCCAGTGGGCAGTACGGTAATTGTATTTCCTTGTCTGCCGTCTAATTTAAACAAAAAAAAAAAAATAAATAAAAAAAACGTTAGAACGAAAAAAAAATATATATATAGAAACTCAAGCAATCGCTGCTCATTCGTGCCGCTCGGTGCACTCGCTCGTAAATCTCGTGCGTTCGTGTCACACGGTAAATGCAGATGAAGCCTGGACAAGTCGCCGCGTATTAAGCCGGCATTACAGGCGTAGCTTGATTTAAATATTAAAAAAAAATTATCTATCGGCATTCGAGATGTACCCATCTATAATTCTTTGTTTCACGCGTCGATCTTACTGAATGGAAAAAAAAATCCGTATAAGACCTTTTAATTCCATCAAAGACTTTAATCTTTCGGAATGTCAATTTGAATTTCCCGCCGTACACAGCTCCCGGCTTTAACGGGCCCAGCAACGAGGGTTATTCCTTCCATACGAGTTTAAATGGCTACGCTTAGCAAAGACCCACACCTATCTTATTATCGTTCATTGAACTTCCCCTCTTGTTACGTAATGGCGAACATAATAAATTCACAGAAGAAAGTACATTCGCGACGTAATTCATCCTACCGGCGTACAGCTTCCTCGGGGCCCGGACGCAATGGAATATCAAACTATAAAGAACGGAGCCGGTCCGGTCTTCGTTACGCGAGAGTTAACTGCGCATGCGCGCAGGCCTTCGCGTTTCTTCGCCATACTGAATTAATGACGATGACTTGGGAAACGTTGCACATGCTCGTGCGATACTCGTTGAATATTCAAAATTGATAAATACGCCGAGTCCCTTCAGGCGGCTGAAAGCTCCGCCGAAAGTTTATCTCATTGGTCCGAGAATTAATTTTCTTGATTTTCGTTATTATTACTTCACCTCCAGTTACGCTGCGAGAGCCAAGTGCTCTTGGCGGGCAGTAGGACTATAGTAAAGACAAGAATCAAAGAGAAGTCGTAATGGTTATCTATAGGGATGTTGGTTGTGCAGACGTTGTAGACGTTACGGGTGTAATAAAGTACGTGATTACAGGGAGTCTGCGATGGACCATAATAGTGGATAGGATATTGTAATAAAATTTTTCAAAAATTTTACTCTCATACCCGTAGGTTATATAATAAATTATAGAAAATAACAAAAATTTTGAATTATCGTTCATCCTTATCAAAATATTATTTTCATCGTTTGATAATTTAATTGATAACAATGTAAGGTTTGTATGCTGCTTTGATACAGGCAATCGGTACAGACAGTCTCTAATGCCGTTCGACCGCGTTAAATTTTCTTTTTGTATCTCGTCGTGCGAGATAAGGTGTTTCATCTTGCAGTAAAGTTTCGAAAGATGGGGGTTGACGGGGCGAACGAAATGTCAGTAAGCTTCGCAAACATAAAGTAAGACGTAACCAAACGCCTTAAGGCACGAGTGACTTTAAGTTTCAGCCAAGAAGTCTGCATAACTTGTGTATAAGTAAATTGAGTGGCATAGAAAAATCTTCGAGAAATTTAAAATCCACCCATTTCTGCTTAATATTTTCTGTGCGAAATAATATTCGAAAAAAAAAAAGAAAAATATGAGAGAAATAAAAATATAACAGTTTTATCAAGTGGAAAGAAAACAAATAGACATCTTTAACGTTACTTTCACCCGATGCACTTGGTATGCATTTTGCTAGTGCACTTGGTTACCGATGCAACCGATAACATCCATCGAATCGAAGTAAATCAGTTCCTTACCCGAAACCATTAAAACTCGCATCCACGGTCCAGATAAACTCTGGCTTATATTGGTATTTATGGAGGCAGCAGGAATCGCCTGAGTGCACTTGGCGCTACTATCTATTTTGATAACGCGACAATTCCCATGGTTAACAAAATGATAGACCACACCGGTGGGTCCTTGCATTAGCTACGAATACCAGAAGACAAATTCAGATCGCGGTTATACGTGTGTATGGTATGTGGATATATATGGTATAGAGGTTGGTAAGTTTTTTACCTGGTCCGATGGTTCCCAAGATCTCACTAATGGATATCACGTATTTCAAGTATTTTTATTACTAATCCGCATTAAGGAGTATCGTTGAACCACTTACTAATCCATAATATTACCCATTGGAATTTTTTCGTAAAGTCAAACCCCACGTGCACCACGTGTGACGTAGGTGGGTACGAGCCACTTAGAAAAAATTCGATCCTACATCAGACTCGAGGAAATAAACGCGTCTAGAAAAGAAGATCAGACGGCTTACGGAGGATTTGGTAAGATAGAAAATCCGTCTCTATATCTTTTTAATGCACTGAACTTCTTTGGCTGAAATTTATATGTAGACGCGGGACGATGCTTTGAGAAAAAATACGAATTGGGTCTTCATATTTAAAAATAGATCATGTACTTTGTTGCTATAGTAATTTTTTTTTTTTCGTGTTTCAGGTACGTTGAAATATGATAAATACCGTTGGCCCAGATGGCTCAGTGCTGTGACTACCGTAAGTAAGATATTGGCACTGCGATACCTATGTAATTAATGAACGTTAACGCGTACAGCCTATACTGGCTGTAGTCTTATTCTACGCTGTCGCCCTTTAGCGGATGGCTCGATGTAACGTGACTTCATTTTCATTTTGGGCAAAGTTCGAAATTGGCGTCTTTGAGTCTTGGGTGAATTATTTGTTGCATTGAGGGACAGAAAATTATTCGTTGCGGTATTGGGAGATTCGCGCGAATTTGAATTTGGTTTGATCTTTGGCTCGAGCAGTCATTTTTTATTTTGACGATTTTTCAAATTTATTTACTTCTCGTGTATGTCGTTTTTGGCTATTTGCGAGATACATTGTGTCTGGAACGTGTTGCGCGCTTCTCTTTGCTTGGACGAACAAGAAGATGAGCTCTTTGCTCTCTTGGCATGACTATCTTTCCTAGAATAGATAGGGGTCGACGACTTTATCGGCAGTAAAGAGAATCTGGATCCAAGTATTGTATAAACATCCAACTTTTCTTTATATATCGATCGTATATAGGTAGCTGACTTGGTAGACGGTGGCCATTTTGAAGATTAAATTTTTGTCGACGATACCGAAAACGAAAAATTTTCGAAAATGTCCAAGTTTCACTCTTACACTGTATATACATCCTTGTATAATATATGCGTACGTATATCTATATTTTGATAAAAATATTACTGGACCCATACAAAATTATAGCGCGGGAGGTACTTTTGTTTTTACTGCTAACAGGTTCAATATCTTTTTTATCTAATGGTTTTCTTATTGATTTTTTTTTAATTCATTCTTCTAATCAATTCTTGTACTACGCATCCACAATGACTGATGACTCTATTAAGGGTACAGGTTTGGGGGTTCGTCTTGATCTAACGTCACGGATGAAGTATAATATCGATCACAGGAACAAATGTATCGTCCGCTCAAACATCCATAGAGCACAATTTTTTCTTTTATTCTAACATACAGCCATAACAGTTTCACAAGCAATCAGAACCTTTCAGAGACATAAACATCATAATTCCTAAAGGGCAAACGATAATAAATAACACAGCATATGGTTATACATCAGCATATATAATTGATTATGAAAATATCAAATGAAATTTTAATGAGTAATATTTCAACTCCAATCGGATATATATTATCTTAATTCAATTATACACATCCAGCCATGTTATTTATCAGTTCCCACAGGCACGAATAAAAATTATCCATATATATTGTCTTCGTATATCTCCCACCATATGAAATACGCAACTGTACGTTCAAATCCAATCAAACGTAGCCAACGCGATTCGAAGAAAACCATAAGAATATCGTGGCCCATAATCTTTCGTGTACTCACATCCCTGGCGGTGAATTAAAGAACGGACATCAGAAACCGCTATTTTTCGTGCGTCAAGTAGAGATCGTTAATAATCCCGAAACGTGGCTGCACTAAAATCTGTTCCAAGTTATTTTTGGCACGGCGGCACATCTGTCCACTGTAAAATATATCGTCTGTTCGCTAGGGTAAAAAAAATTTTTAAAGCTACTTCTTGTCTCTCCTCCTTTCCTTCATTCCTTCCTGCCTCACGAAGAAGAAACACCACGTTCGTGTACAAGTTTCATTTTATTCACCTATTCGTAGCCAAGAGGGCTGGCTGGCATTCTGTGCTTTATATGCATGCGACTGCAATACACGTATATATAGTCAGAGTTACCAACCTAGTAGCTACCTACTGTACGCTGAACACGTATAAGTTTATTACAGCTTGTTTTCAATTTACCACCGTGATACTCTGTGTAGTTTCGCCATGATAGAACACGGGAGTAGTTTCTAACCTGAAAGTGTACCTGGTAATTTTCTCAAAATATAGACCGTTTATCGTTATTCTCCGTAGCCCTTAGCATATTGCACGGCATTATACCAGAGTTTGTATTTCTCGTACTACTTTATTTGTCACCGCGTACCACTACGTTTCGAGTATCGTCTTGTCTTTATTTACCTGCGTGCAATTAAGTAAGACGTAAATATGCTCGCAGTACTAGCAGTGAATTTCGGAACGTACCGCCCTATGTACTTCGTCTAGGGATTTGTAGTTACGCTTGTGCGCCTACAGATGTCAGGTCGTATATTTGACTAAAATGGCCGACAGTGTGTCCGGGATCTTGAAAGTGACAGGAAGACAAGCAATTACTATGAGTGGAAGATCTTCACACAAGAGGGATTGTGCACCCCCTTTTTTTTACGTCTGCAACCCTTTTGCACTTTTCCCCAAGCACTTATTGTCAGACAGTGCAGGGGGTCAAAGTTCATCCTCTCAATAGTGGTGTGCGTCGTAACTGGAGATGTTTTGCTCTGGATACTGTCAACGCCACGCAGCCAAGTGGATTTCTACGTGTCGTTTTGTAAGTACCTGATACTTCGTTGTCACTTTGATACTATGCTGGTAGAATTTCTTGCTGGACCGAAAAGAGAAGAATTATCACGTCTGTTATTTAGATTTGCTCTCGGCTATAAATTCTCGGCAGTGGAACGTCTTGTAGGTTGGAAAGGAGGTCGTGTGTTTTAGTTGAATGTTTGTACAGTCCAATGTTCCGTAGCTACAAAGGATCCTTTGGAAACTCTGTACCACAGTGTATCCCTTATTGTCCAACCCTTACACTTTCAAGAAGTTTACCCCTGCTATGGGTTACTTTAAGGGTTGTTGTCTCAGGGGGTTTTGGGATGCGTGAAGAAGCAGTCACGGTATCTGCATAGTCACCCGTGATTAATGCCGATTAAATTAATTGTGCGTGTATAATGTAACTCGTGTAACAATTTTTTTATTTAATTTATTATATATCTTACATCAATATATCGTACCGCGTTCGATGAAATTCATATTTTTCCTGCTAAGAATTCTTCCACCGAATTCTCGTACACGCTTGTCAAATATTTCTTTACGATTGTTTGTCAAGGCTAATGGTACGTGCCTACATATCTTCATATGCCGTACAAATTGTTATGGACGTTGGACAATACCGAGGGACGTAAACTTTTCAAGAAGTATGAATTATCAAGTAAACAGCCATCGTACGTGCGAATTTAAAGGAGCGTCTTGACGGTGTATAACACTGTATTATGTGTTTCATAGTGCAGACCGAGCCTGGCGGATCTCGCGCCGTTATACGTACGTCCCTCCTCTTACATTAGCATATCCAATACATTAGTTCCGGCAAATTACATTTCGTATTACGTTTTAAATATATGTTTTCCATGCTTTTTGGCTCGCTCTATGCGTTCAATTTACATGCGGAACGGCCGTTGCTGGCTGCCTTGTTTATTTATTTCTGGCCCGCAGGAATTCTCGCGCGACCAATCTCCTCCTCTTCTGGCGTCCCCACTCTTGCCGGTAACCGTTACCGCAAAAAAGGATGCCGATAAAGTACAAGGATCTTGCACACCGACTCCATCTCCTCTCTCTTTCACCCAACAAAGAGAAGAGGATACCAAAAAGAGAATCGATCGAGTCCCAAGACAAATGGCGCGCAATACCATTTTCGAAGAACGAAATCGATCGCGCAGTCACGCAGTTAAGTACCGTCGCTCGACGAGTTTCTCGCGTCGACTATCCCCTGATCGATATAGTACATATATTTATCTCGAGACCCTCGGTCCATTCGACTTCGTAAAAAAGAAGTAGGTGGATCTCGAGTCCAGGAAAGAAAAAAAAATGGGAAGAAATAAAAAAACAGACCTAGCAAAGAAAACGAACAATTTATCTGACGAACGTACGAACGTTCCTGTCTTTTGGCTATTGAGGTAAAATCTATCGAATTAACCCCTTCAAATTTTATTATACAAAAATCATTAACAGTCAGCGCAGATCATTTCTTACGAAAACTAAAGCCATCATTTTACGTCATTATCAAAAAAAAAATTTGACCAAAAATAAAAAGCATAGGGTGTCTCGGTATCCGGATTTTGGTGAAGGCCAAATGTGATACGTCGTCCATTAAGCCAAGCATGGGGGACAGTGAGAGAGGAAGGAGCGGGAAATTCAAAGGACCCTCGAGGATTCCAAGACATTCGAAAAACGTCAACTCCAGAGAACGATCATTCTCTCTCGTCTCTTTGGATACATCTCGGACGTTGAATACGACGTGTAACAGCATCCCACCTTGCTTCGGGTTTCGCTTCAGCATCCCAAGGTGTATTTATTGGTTAATTTGCCGGTTAGCGGACAGCGCCACGGGAATTCAACTAATTATCACCGTGTCGGACGCCGCGGCGTCTTGGAATCCTTCCTGCCATTCTATACTATCCTCTCGTACCATATCAAGAATCAAACTTCTGAACCTACTTGTATATATATATATATATACACACGATCAGCCATTCTCCGCGTTCCTTACACAACTCTTAGATTATCTCTCACCGATCTGAATGCACCTGTCGAAAAACTTTACGCCTCTTTGGTAGTCAGGACTGGGATTCATATCGATGCGAGTGCACGAAATGCATGAGACGAATCTTTTATACGATGCATAGAGAATTCCCTCTGATGCACTTTGAAACGGTAATCTCGTTGCATACGATTTAGAAATGATAATTTATGTATGACGTCATACGGTACAGTACAGGTTGGGTAGAGTCCAATAAAACAGATAACAGGAATAAAATGTCAAAGTAACATAATCGAATGGGATTCCTTTGGATTTATTCTGGAAAACGTGAAAAGTCAGGATCGGCTAGGGAAAAATATTTTTTTTTATTTTTTATTTTTCGGCGCGTGGACTTTGTATCCTCGAAGAGGCCGGATTTATAGCCTGGTGTGACAATGGTCCTTTAATTTTCTCTTTTTACTTTCCCTCATCTCCTCGTCCTCTTCCGCCACTCGTCCTCCACCTACTCGTAAGAGTATCTTTAAGAAAGAACAGGGCTTGGCAAATTCAAAATTCCCGGATAATCAAAAGAATTTGGTGCTTTGCTTTAAAAATGTAATAAACGTTGAATTTTCTCTCTTTTTTTTTTCTTCTTTCTTTCCGAGTCGGTATGTCGCAAACACCGTGTACCTTTCTTATCGGGACCTCGAGCCACGTAGAATGTCGCTCCAGATGCTCCTTTCGTATACCCGAACGGCATTCCTGGAGACGTTTATTGCATCGAGAGGAATCTTGCTCGAAGACACGAAACTACCAGGCAAGAGAACCTGTAGTAGTAGATAACAATAAAATATCGTATCGTTAAATATAACAGAATTAGATGCTAATAACATCTCCTTTAATCTCACCTCTAACCCGTACCCGACGCCACGTTCGGATCAGGAGTACAAGACGCAGATAATTCCCGATACGGATAGCAATAAGAGACCCGTCATTACACGCAGATCCGTACAGTTTGTTTGCACAGGTATAAAATCGTAGCCCGGAGCGATTCGCCGTGAAAATCCCAATTAAGATATTAAATTTAATCGTTGCATAAATAACGGATGGAATACCGAATCAGATGAGAGGGCGATCCATAAAATGGTCACCGGCGTGTCCCTCCTCGGTGTACCCGGTTTAATGTTACGGATATTGAATATTGATTGGGATGCTGCGGGGACGACTTAATTCACCACGATTTATCGCTCTCGCTTCCCAGTCGAGCGTTACCACCTCCTGTCCTCGATAATATTCATCAAGGATTCCTTCGATGTTCGTCTTCGTATATACCGTAACGTTAATTGTTACTAGGATCGGGGATGGACCCGAATGCTAGGGGAATAAGATCGGGCCCGTGCGCATGCGCAATAGTGCTTCGTATCTGTTGGCCTCGTGGCCAAGGGAGAGCGGCAGCCATTCAATATGTATATATATATATATATATTACTAATCCAAAGAGTTTATTGCCAAATGATAATACTAAAGTAATACTAGTCTGTCGTGTTGAGGCGCCCGGTGCATTCTGGGTTAGTGCGATTTAGACAGGCAGAGCTCGGGTTACGCGAGCGTGTCTTGCCGTAAGGGTGGATCTCCGGATGAGTCCTCGTGCAGGATATCTACCTGCGCCGTGTATGATCAAGGGAGTACTGATTATGTATCTCAATCATGGGAAACTACCGGGGCGGGAGTCCGAGTCCAACATAACCGCGTTGCCCCGCGGCCTCTACATGTGAGGTCCTGCCATTTTGCCCACAGCGGTTCCCAACCGATTCTTCACGGTTTTCTTACGACGTCCAATTTAGCTGCGAGCATTGCGAAGAACTGTGGTCGGGTAATTCCTGAATTGGCCGGAGGGTAACGTTGCTTGGGGGTTACGCAGGATACCAGGACGACGTTCATTCAGAGGCTGGACCAGAAACGTGTCCAGAGTAGGACTGTCACTTGATCTCGAGAGAATTCGCGATCCTTTGACGAAGGAATTATTTTGCGACTCCCGACTGTCCCCGAGCTTTGTATGGGAATTTCTAAAGGATAGTAAATGCCAGGTAGAAAACTTTTGTCGCGCTACGTTGGTTGACTCCTGTCGATCTGGTGTCTTTGGAACAGCATGGAAAAATTTATAGTATTTTTTTTTTTTCACGTTAAATTTTCAACTCGAGCACAGCTTGGAGCTTTTTTTTTTATAGGACAAAATTCTTCGTTGCCTGTAAGCATCGACGCTCGACGTTCGTGCGTAGCGGAATTTCAACCTAATAACCTTATTCGCAGAAGCCGTAACGGGTAGGACTTGTAAACTCGAGGGGAATCGTAAAGCCTGACCGAACGTAACCTATAAAATGTATTTTGATTTCTTTTCACTGCGACGCTTGGGTTCCTATGTATTTACGTTGATGAAAACAAATTTACAATTCGTTACGGAAAAACGTAATTTTTTTTTTTTTTTTTCTGTTGGTATAAAACTTAGCGATCCCATGCGATCTACTTGTAAATTACATACAGGCTTCTCGACTAGGCTGGCTCCGTGTATAGTTCCATCGAAAGGGGCTTAAACTTTAACTCGTGAATCTCGTAACGAACCCTGTAGATATCGGCATAATATTGTTTTTGTTCCCAAAAGCCACGGACTTAAAGATACGACAGAGTCGAGCCCTGCGCTACTTGAGTGCTCCTAGGGGGCCTGTTTCCTCCAGCAACTAGGGGGCGCTGGAGTGTCGAAGTTTTGTTATGTCGCTCGAGTGTATTTCGGTTGCGTTCTGACTCTCTCTAGAGCGAGAGAGAGAGAGAGAGAGAGAGAGAGAGAGACCGTGTTTGGATTGGCAGAGTTCGCGGCATGGCTGGCACCGACGTCAAGCCATTTTCCTCGCGTATGCGTCTTTTATCTCTTTTATCCTAGTTTTTCTCGCTCCCTGCTTTCCTTCTCTTCGCCTTAACACGACGATCCGCTTAATTTATAGTTCGCCGGCCGTTATACTACGTCGCGGTGAAAACGACGCCCGGCGTCCAAATTAATTACTACCTTACGCGGCGTCTCTCGATGGCCTTTTTGTTACTTTCGATCCTTTTTTTTTTTTTTCATTTTTGACATCGCCGCGTTGAAAATATCTTTTTTTCCTCTTTCAACGCCAGTGTCATTAATTGCATGTCTTAATTGTCTCGCGCGACTCGGATTCCTCTATGATGGCAAGTTTTGTATACGTATTTTTCTTTTTTCTTTTTTTTTTGGATTTAAAGTCCCACTCGAACCGTTTCCCATTCTCTATGTCCATGGTCGTAGAAACGGCGGAGTTCGGCATTGAAATATCGAGTCTCGGCTTCGCCCACGGGGGTTTCAACGCCGCGGTAACATTTATGACGGCTCAGGCGTATAGCGCGGTAGGTGCGCTCGTAAGATGGAACGAAAGGAAACCGTGGGGAGAAATGCGCGCAGCCAGTAACGATTTAACACTTTGGATGCGTCATAAATACGTTCGCGGGCCATAAATCCCATGTCGATTCGAGCGAATCAATTTACATTTAACCTACAAACGCGGGTGGCTCTCGGCAGCGTGGGGGGAAAAAAAAAAGTTTCATCCAGCGGCACTCGCGCCATATGACGAATGGCTGTAATTTCGCGAGGCTTATTGTGACTCTTTGGATTTTCAATGCGCAAGGACATCTGGTACTCGCGACATTTTTCATGGAAAATTCGCACTTTTACTTCGCGTCCAATCGCGAGACCCAGGGGTCTAACTGGAGTCTCTCTATGAGGGATATAAATAAAAAAATATGTCAATTCAGTACCTTAGGCCTTGTCAGTGGATTCATATATCAAAATATTATAAATTATTACGTCATCGTTCAGGAGAAATATGCTGGAAAATCTTGGATAAAAATGGATGACTTAAAGATTTCATTCTGAACTTCATTCGCGTTCGTGAAATCATCAATTTTTTTCTCATCCTGTTTCTCGTCGACCCTCGGACTTTCGTCTGTCAAATTATTATTTCGTCACTGTCGAAATTTCGAAAAAACAAATTTTCAGTCACGTGAATTTGAAGAAATCGAAATTTAAGAAAATGGAAATCATCCTCGGGTCTTGCAATTTAGTCTGAATAACCGTCTGTGTATACATGTAGCTATTCGATCTTGTCAGGAGTCCAAGTTGCAAGCTCGGGGTTAATTGAGCTGACCAGGAAACCGCTGGTCGACTGCGGTCAGGGTGGTCCAGGGGCAGTTTTAAATTAAACGTTTCTCCATCTCGTTGAGCTTTGGAGTCTGGAAGCAAAAGGAGCTTGCAAATTGGGATGCAGAACATTCTGCTCTTAACAATTGGGCTTCGAATTACAAAGCCCTAAGGGTTGATGATTGTTGGCCTTCAGAGGTGAGACACATTGTGTTTCCATATCCCCTCTCACTATATATATATATATATAATCGAACATGCCGTCATGCTTTAATCAATATTTATTCAGTCAGCTCTTCCCTAACCTTTTGGTTCTCCCTTCGTTCACGAAGTCTGCCATGTCCCGTGGAAAACAGTGGACCCCGCCTATCAATTGACAAAAGTCGATCCCTTTGGATCGATTAGAAATTTCAACGATCGAGACCCGTCTTCCAATACTACCAAATGTTCCTGGTGAGGAGACTAAAGGTTCGTGACGTCACGACAGGCTAAATAAAAGGGAAGAAAAATTGTGCAATCAAGTAATGGCTCCTTTTTGTATATACCCGAAAATAATCACTCGTAAGAGTCGATCAATTATTTTTTGACGTATAGTCAATTTTTGAGTATAAAAAAAAGGCATGCCAACTAGAAATAAAACTCGGACGTTCATCCGTTTAGAGAAATCCTTCAAACCCAAAAATTCCAGTCACCCGAAATTCAGTCGAAGGCAATTATCGAATTCCAATGGTCTCTAGTGCGTTGACTGATCGAGAAAATTTCATTAAATAAGTCGAAATTTAATCTTGTCTTATGGCCTTAGTAAAGTTTTAATTTTTTTTTTTTTTTTTTTTTTTTTTTTGTGAAACCACGCTCCAGCTCATCGCTCTCCGAAGATTACGGAATTACGTTTCAATGCCGCGTATTAATAAAGACACACGAGAGGCTGATCGTAAAGATCCACTTGGTCTATAATAATCGTCAATTTCGAACAGAGCCAAGATGACGGCACTGGCCGATACAGGATACCTTACCATCTAATAGAGATAAGAAGCATCGACCCCGCTAGAATTTAAACGTCAACGTCTCGAGGCACTTGGTTACGCCGATAATTGATAATTGCTCAGCATTTTCAAGTTAACTATGAATATTATCGCGCAGCTAACTGGCAATTAACGATAATCAGCTGCAATCTTAGGCATCGACGGTGGACGTTTCAAAAGTAGTTGCGTAACTTGAAGATAACATTTTTTTTTATTTCTCGATCCCCAAGAAAACTAGTTGGATGGAATTTTATTTTTTTTTTTTTCCCATAATTTTCAACCAATCAGCTACCGCGAACGGCATGAATTATTTAGGTGAATTCATATTATTTGACGATTTTTTTGTTTTCATTCAATTATCATATTTATTTTCATTCCATATCCAGTCAAAAAACTCGACATCTTTCCGAACTCTCATTACAATAAATTGTTCAGTCCTTGCCATTATAATATCAGTGTATTTGATTAGCCAGACATTTTTTTTTCATCTATCGATTAACCACACTGTCAATTCCACCCACAGCCTGTTATCTCGGAACGAAATAAAAATCATCGTTCGTTCGTCCATAGTACTGCATTATACTTATCCATGGTATATATATACATATATATATATATATATATATTTCCACATATATACCCTCACAAAATGATCATCGTGCCTGTCATAAGTCATTATTAAAAGTCTGAGCGTTCTTCAGCCCCAGAGGTTAAGGGATCAAGTGAAATTGATTTGTGCTCACAGTGGACCACTGAGACTTCATCTCAGCGTTAAATGTCATCTCGTGATTCGATTACCAAGGAACTTGATATAAGCTGTCATATATATGACCGAGTAATATCACCGCATGGATATATAAATTTTGTGTATATTAAATTTTTTCGAAATCTTTTTTTTTTCAACATTTCCGAAACATACAATACCTAAACTAAAGTCAGCCGAACGATAAATCTCTTTAAAAGATTATCTTAAGAATTTCAATAACCAATGACTTCGCGCACTCCTACCAGCCTCCCTTTAGTAACAGACCGAGAACAGAGAACAGGGCCGAATTGATATTGTAGATTTGTCGAAGCGATAATGTTTCCCGGTCGCGACCGTGAATGGAATCAGTGAAGGAGAATATTAAGATAAGCTGCTCGCATCGACGCAGCATCCAACTCCATGTGAATAGGTGCTTATGGAGCATGAGTTCACTGCACCTTATCCTTACAAGATCCACTCCCCTTTTTTTCTCTTCTTTTTACCCCCCCTTTAATCTTATCCATTCCCCTTCGTTCTATTCACGATTACTATTACACCCTCGTATCTCCGACCCTTATAAATGCCTCGCTAATAAATACCCCCCGATCGGACATCCTTATCAATGACTTTATCTAATCTCACAAGGATTGGTCCAAACCCAACAGAGTCTCGAGGCATTAAAAAATCTCGTGACTTGAAAATTTTTTTTTTTTTTTTGAAAATTTTTTTCGACTTCCATATGTTTTACCATACGTGTATATGTGTATTTTGCTTACGTACAGTACGCTATCAGTCCAGCCAGTTTACTCCCTTTTGTATCTTGTACGAATATCTGGGTTAACCAGTGGAAACGTGCAGAGGCGTTTTGCCAATAATAGGATAAGTCATGTAGGTACGTATCACATATGATCATTACATATGTGTCAAAGCATATATCTACCATCCACGCTTTGATTCATTAGGCGTACGAATGCTTCGCTTTATATGGGTAAAAACACGTGTCGACGTAGAATCGTAAAATTTTTACTTCCATACCTACTCACGTTCATGTGTGATCATACGTGGGATATAGGAGTCTCGGGGTTAACTACACTCGTTTCCATTTTATCGCGCTACTCCTACCATTTATTCTGACACGCGAATACGAACTTCGTACCTTCTGTATATTACCGGCATAAAAATATACCTGGGGATACCCATTGTCTCTGCCACGTGGCTGAGAATAACGCGCTATCAGTTTTTATAAACATACATATATATGTGTACAGTGTACTGGTAGCACGGGCGGGATTCACGGAGAAAAAAAATTGTCGATTTTTTTCCCTCCATTTTTCAGCAGGACAGCGTAATTCTGTTTTGCATCGGCATCAGGAAATTGGCTCTTTTTCGCGAATCCGGTCCAGTCGTCGCGCTCGTTTTTCCACTGCGCGTGCGCCTTTACATCGTCCAATTTACTGGAAATGTCTCGTTTGCGAGTCGAAAGCTCGCGAATTCCCATTATCTCTGGCATTTCGCTTCTTACTCCAGCTAACGTTGCGTGTTTCTTTTGCCGTGTACAAATCCCCCTACACACAGTACGTATTGTGTCACTGTGATACGTATTACCGGCCGTTTGACGTATATCTATACACAGGCTCGCTCCTACGCGAGGGAATCGCCCAGTGGCGGAAATGACTCTTCGATCGTTCTCACGGGCCACGTTCGTCCCGGAAAACGGTCAGAGGCGACGCCAGAAGCCTTTAGTCATCAGCTGGGTGAAAACAGGAGAAATCCAGAGGCCAGGTTTGTTTAGGTGCAACCGGGCCGAACCCGTCGGCCAAACGAACGTCACCTCGGAGCTGCTTTAACGAGCAAACAAACTGCGGTCCAGCTTACGTCGCCCCGGTTTCTGCTCTTATTTCGTCGGATCCGAAAACCCGAGGACCTTTCGACGTGCGTCGCGCATCGATCTCTCAAGGATACTTACGCGACACCCCGTAGATTCCCGAACGCGACAGTACTCTTGTTTCTTCGTTAAAACTCGATATCTACGTGTTTATCGTGATTTTAATTAGGACGATGGGCAAATGTCATTAGGCTAATTAAAATTGTACACCAGCCGATCTCGCCGATATTAATTTTTTTTTTTTTACGTCCACCTTAGAATCCATACAAGATGGCGCTTCGGTTGCCGATTGAGATATCGATTCCCGTGAGTGACTCGTTCGGCTCGTGTTTAAGGACTGGGACTTGGGGGCGAGTCCTGTGCGTTGTTAATTATCGACTTATTAATAGGACACGACAAAGTAGTAATTAGCTGGACAGCCTCCCGGCGGGG
>NW_014333574.1:106808-121201 GCF_000341935.2 Cephus cinctus
AGAGAGAGAGAGAGAGAGAGAGAGAGAGAGAGAGAGAGAGAGAGAGAGAGAGAGAGGGTCTTATGCTCTCGTCTCTCTCGGTGTCCTTATCTTTTTTTCACTTACTCCTCTCTCTCCTTCCTCACTCTCCCCGTATCACTCCCTCCTTCTCCATCCACTTCTCGGCGCAGCCTCCCCTCCCGTCGTCCGTCCTGGCTGAACAATCTCCCATTAGCTAATTAACCTCTATTATGAACCGCAGTCTCCACCCGTCCCCGGGTACCGGCTATCTCCACCACCCACCCGAGCAATCCTCGTTTAACCAAAATTAAGTGATTCGCTAATTCGCTTCCGTGCCTTCGAAATCGTTCGTTGGAAACTCGCCCTTATGTATCACTTTGAATTGTATGACTGTAATTGACTTTTTGTTTAATGACGCCGAACGAATGATTTGGGTATCGATTCCTGTCCGGCTGAGGTTGCAGAGAGACTTGATCTTGCGTCCTCGGTGCACTCGGGCCTGGGTGAATCCCTTTGGCTAGCAAGCTCAGCTGATCCTTTTGTCAACGTTCTCACCTAGAGCCGATTGGGGTCTGGACTCTCAGGGTACCCAGACGACGTTGCGAAATCCCGTATTAATTGGCCAGACTGAAGTTACGTCTGATGGTCTTAAGTCTTTCACCACCCCCTCTGCCTCCCTCTCCTTGCCTGATCCTGACTCGGCTGGCGGCGGCTGACAAATTTCCTTAGGGCTCAGGAGGTGACACCGTACCGTGTCAGCGACCATGAACCCGCATTTGTTTTCACCCTCTAAGATTGTCCCCTGTCCTGGTAAATACTGCCTGTCCGAGAAAATCTTATCGTTTATTCATTCCAGATTGTTTTTTTTTCTTCTTAATGCCCCCAATTCACATAGCCAACGGACGCGCGCACCGGTTCTCATTTACTATTCTCACCCGGTGTCCCCTTTAATTCTCATTTCGCAATCAGTGACTTGTCAATAGTCTTAAGACACGTAAATATATATATATATATACCTCAGTCAAATCTTATCGTATCGGTTACTCGTTATTATACATTGGAATGTTAAACGATGAATAATAAATTTGCGTATCAATTCTCACTGCGGTATATGCAAATCGAGGTCGATCCTCAATTAGAGAATAAAAGAACCCCGCTAAATCTTCGTCGAGCGTATGACCAGGTTAATAATTCATTCTCGGGCGTGTAGGATGTATGTATGGGTGTTGGTTGGCGGAGGGAGGGGGGGGCACGGGGAGGGGATAGTAAGATTAGACTGTGAGAGAGAGCGAGAGAGAGAGAGAGAGAGATTGTATTCATCAGGTCGAAGATCCTTGGCGAGTAAGAGAAAAGGCATATTGGAACGGGAGGAAGAGAGCGGGAGGACCGAAGGGTGGATGACGGCAGGGAGGTGGAAGAAGGAAAAAAGAAAGAGGGAACGCCCCGGGGGTCCAGGGAGCAGAGGAGGGCTTGTCGCGCAGTTTGTAACAGCGACGGCCTCTTTTTCATTCGGGACTTCGGGGAACCCACGCGAACCTGAACTACCATGCTCCATGACAATATGGGTGTTCCCATATGTCGCCGAAAGTTAGCGACGATATTAGCGTTTAGGAAAGCCCACGACCGCTATTCGCCACCAGGCCGAAATAAATGCGAAGCACGTGACGGACTGCGTCTATTGTCTTTCTTTGAGAAATTGCCCGAAGGAAAAGTCGCGCGATTTATACGAGACGTTCGAGTAGAGGGGTCTGTGGGAAATAAATAGGAGGTTGTGGATACGCGTTAGAATTGTTGGGTAATTTTTTTTACAATTTTTGTAAAAAAATTTGTTTATCTCTTTGGCTACGTTTTTCGGTAACTCGTGGTAAATATCCTAGTGTACAGGATAAATGCATTTGTACGCCCGTGAAAGTTTGTTACTACGGGAGAACTGTCGGGGGCTGGTTGTATGTCGTGGTAGTGGGGGATGGCCAAGAGAGAGAGAGGCGAAAATAATACGAGAAACCGTAGAAAAGTATTGTAGTTTCTAAGAGGCGCTTCGTCGGGGTTCTAACTGGGCGAGAGGGACGTTTCTCTTTCAAGCCTGTCTTGCCTGGTTTACGTAAGTTTTCTCGTTATTCCGCTTGTTCCTAAGGCGAAATTCTCGAAGCAAAAGTACGTGAAGTTAAGGATATCGCGAGTGTCGCCATCTACGTGCCGAACTGTAGAACAAGAAATGCCATTGTAATTGTTTCGAAGGTTCTAGAACGATCGAGCGAAGAGATGCTTTGTACGGGGACAGAAATTCATCCTAAATTCGTTCCTTACGTCCCCGTGTATATGCAGACACGGTAAATTTGTGAAAAATTTATTTTTTAATTCCGACAATTATTTATTCCCCGCCTCTCCACCCTAACTTTGCTGCGATTTAATTAATTGACCCTGTATCACGCACGATCGATATAATTCGTGAAGTCTTCGCGAAAACAAAGCCTAGGTGTGGTCCCACGTGTTTCCTCGTTGTTTCACTCGGACCCCGGGGGGCCCCGATCCCCCCCCTTCTTGTTCAAGCAATGTAAAACAACACGGGTACGATGCTGCGTCTCTTGCCGGGTGTTCCGATACGTTGCGAAATGTCGGCCATTAATTCCCTTTGCGTGTCCTCTTACTTGACTCACGTATAGAGCCCAGTGCCCTTTGCATTATTGTATTAAGTATATCCGCCTGCAAATAATATCCCCTTTCACGGACGAGGCTCGTTTAACGTTATCGTTCGATGTAAATCGCAGGAAGTCGCGGGGGGACCGAAAGTCAAATTTGACTGGATGAAAAAAAAAAATGAGAAGAGCAAAATTTTTATTTCCCCGTATAATACCCTACAAGATTCTCAGATGATTATTCGCGTAAAAAAGAGAATGAAAAAATAAAGAAACCCGTATTCATTTCACGTAAAAATAATGACCTTCCAGTAACTTGAAACCGGGGAACGTTCCACGTGAAAAATTTCCCATTCGAATTTCACGTTTCTTAAGATATCGCTGCACTCGCTGCACCGTGTTCTGTATACAGGTATACGGGGTACCTTTCGAGAACGCAGGCATGCGCGATTATTTTATTGGGAAAACTGAAACTCGCTCGAGCAAGGAAGATCGTAGGCGTCATTTCCTTTAGTCTTTCTAGGCCCGAGACTCCTGCTGATATTCATAGAAATGTATTTTAACGAGTTTTACTGTACGACGAAGGAACGTCGATATTGGACTGCCAGATATATAAAGTATCATATGGTATAAAAGGCTCTTGAAAGGCTTTGACACTTGTATTACTCATCGTAGTCAGACTCGAGAACACCCTTAAGATAATTGTTGATGGAGACCACCATATGGCCAAGACGCCATGCGTCCTTCGCCTCCTTTGAAATTCTAGAAGCAGCTTACGCACTGTACTGGAAGAGCCCCGTGACGTCACTAGAACCTTCTATTTCATTCTAGGAAAATACTTATCCGATATGCCGCCGCGCGCAGTGTCAATCACAATTTATCCGTTGGCCTTCACGGTGTCTAGCGCGTACCGCGCATGCGCACTGGGTCAGTTTGAAAATCCGACGCGCAGTCACGTACCGTTGTTACTCGCGTAGCCTTCGGCTTACCTTTTACCCGTGTCTTTCGTTTGGCCGTTAGCAGTCCAAAAAGAAAGGTAATTCTCCTCGATATCGACGACATAAAGTTGAAGAGGAGGATCACGCGATCCATGGTGCTGGCCTTTGAGAACCCCGTGAAATAATTCAAACGTAATCACCAAAGTAGCAGCTCGCGAGAACGCTACCATGTGGAGCGGATTACACGAGAGCGCGTCGAGTTATTTCGTGCACGAAGCGGAGGGAAAGGAAAAGGCAAAGAAAAAGGTGATGGAAGAGAAGGAAGAGAAAAAAAAAAGACGAAAACGCCTGCAACGCCGCGCGCTACGCGCTCACGTACCGGTTTGTTGGTTAAGGGCAGAGGGGAAGCTTCGTGCTTTCGTACGTGTGAACGCGGCTAGTTAGGGACGATCCGCGGATAGAAGGAATAACTCGGGGTGACCTTTGACCCGTGGCTCTGGGATTTATCTTTTGAGGGGAGCGCTAAAGCTATAGGGGTGGTCCTGACTTTTGACGAGTGCTTACGGGACAGATGCGTGCGCGTCCGAAGAAAGTTGCGTCAGGGAGTGTTGCCTGTCATTCTTAGCATGGTAATGTTATACGCTCTGCAGAGCCCTACCTTACCGGCCGTGCATTTTTATAACAGATTCTTTTCTCGCTTGCTCCTCGTGTCGCTCTGAAAAATGTTGACTGGTGTTTTTCGTATATTTTTTTTTTATAGTTGGTATTGGGGGAGACTGTTCATGATTATAGTTATTTTAGGTTAAAGTGGCAAAATTTCAATTTCAACATTGTATGCATAGGGTGCTCGTTTATACGTGCGAGATTGGCAGCTTAATGTAGATTCGTGACCCTTTTATTCCGAGTGCAGGTAATTCGGAGATTAACGGATTGCGTCGAGGGGTTGAAACTCGCGAATGGCAATTTAGTCCTGCCTTCCTTTCGACGTCAGGTCAAATGAGTTTAATAAAGCGCAATTTCCGGCACGATCGCCGCTTCGGGCTTCGTGCACAGACGCATTGTGTAAGCAACAATGCTCCTCTCGTATCATTTACTTGGCACAAAGGATCCCTTCGGGTAAAAGTCCTTGGCTGGACAATATCTCGGTAATGCCCAATGGCTGCTGCTCGAATCGCGGCTACGCCTCAATCATGCAGGGATACCCCGACGGTTGTTGGAGGATGTTTTTTTTTTTTTTTTTAGTTTTTTTTATCCCTCGGTATCATTGCTCGAGCTTCTTTCATCGGGGGTTGGAAGAAATGGGAATTTTCGTTTTCTTTACGAAGAATCGATATATACGTATATATATATATGTTCTATTAGACCCGCAATAGCCCGGGGGAAACTGTCATTGTCGTGGGATCATAATTTTTTTGTTTCTACCCCAAAATTTTTACAAGCAGAAACTACTTGCGAATTTCATTGTTCTATGGGATAAATTCGAGGAAACTTTTTTTTTCTCAGGTCTTAAAAGTTTTCTGTATTCGCGCAACAGTAATTTGTCTTCGATAGTGGATTAAATCGACTCGAAACCAGAATTTATCTGTTGACCCCAAATCCACGTGAAACCCACTCCAGTGCCCACTTGTCTTCTAGCTGGGAGCGAAGTTTGGCTGAACCCTTGAAAAGAGAAAGGGCAAACCCACGTGGTAAAATAAGGTGACAGGTAGTATCGGTGGGGTCTGGTTGACGCAAGAGGACGAAGTCAATGCTAATGAAAATGGTCCAGCATCCTCATGCACAGACGGTTACAAGGTGGGAATAAATATTTTCATTAATTAATCTCAATTTGAATAATTGAGAGACCGATATAACGCAGTGACGCTTTAATTAGCCGTAAAATTCTATTGGCCACGTGTATTCGCCACTGTGACCTTTGCCCTCTTGGCTTTTGGATACTCTTACGAATTTAAGTAAGCGAGCTTCGCGAACGACAAGGGAAAAGTGGCCGATTGCAGGAGAGCGAGGTTCAACTTGCTAGACTCGACTCGGGACTTTCAATTGAAGTTCCTCATTGTACTTGATGCTTTCACCGAGAAACTGGCTCGGTTACGTCATATAGAACGAGATGCGTTATCGTTAACGGTTTTAATGCAATTTTTCATTCGATCGTTTATCTCGTTAACGCACGTGCTCTCGATGGATTCAATTTCACGACTGATATTAATATCGGGAGGGGCGAGTATTAAAAAAAATTCATTTGAAATTACTCAAATTAATTTGGCGCGAAATTTGAATTTCTAATCTTGGATCGATTTTTTTTTTTTTTTTTTTTTATCGAAGAACGATCTCGAAACTTTATTGGTTAGCTACGGGCAAGACGAAGAACAGCACGAAGAAAGGAAAGCGATGATTAGGATCCTGCGGGATAACCGAATTTGAAGATTTTCCGAGATCTGTACGTAAAGCCCCGAGATACGACTAATAGCGCATAACAAGACTAACCTGAAAATATTGGCTTACTTTTACTTGCTTTTAGTGTATTAAACCAGCGCTGCCTTTTTCGTCGGCTTAAAAGCCAACGTCCTCCACCTTGTATCTCACTTCGCTGTTGCGAGAGATACTCTTCAACTTAAAAGCTTTTCATCCCTCCTGGACCCATGCAGCGTACTTCTTTTTTTTTTTCATCTCCCTCTTGTATAGTAATTACGACTTATGCTGCACACGTCTGGCAGTCTCTCTAGTTCAAGAAAGATACCGGGACCATTCTCAAAATGAGTATTGAAAAAAACTTTTATCACCAAGAAAAAGCATTCCGCTATCATCCAATCATTCCTTACCAGATGCATGGTCCAGCCGTGCAACGCGTCTGATATTACATTGATGACAAGTCGATTACTCAATATTTCCGATTACACTACCTCCTATAAACTTTAAGTAATTCAGTGTTTATGCAGTTTTTTTTTTTTTTTTAATCAAAAATCATTTAATGTCATCTAAGATCGTATCGTCTGATCTCGTATTGTAAGATCGATTCACCGAAAGATTTGCGCTTCATGAAAACTGGTAAAGGCGATACTTTCGACCGCGAGGAGCAATAAAGTTGTCTCTTCCATCCCCTTCTCGATAACCCTCCCCCCTCCTCCCCCCTCATTCCACTATGATCCCCTGGAAGGAATCCCCTCTTAAACTTACTCAAGGAAATTACACTCGATCGCGAACCTTTGGTAGTTTCGTAACTTTTCGTAGAAAGGAGTCGCTCGATTAAGCTTTGGACCATCTTAAGCCAAGCAAGATGTTTCTAAGACGTTATTACTCCCGACTACAATATATATATATATATATATATACATTTTAGTGGAATTCCGTAGAGACTCGAATATATATGTATAGTAGGTTAAAAAAATAAATTTGTATATAATTGAAAATAAGGTTACAAGCTGTGCTCAGACTATAACATTTTAGTGGAATTCCGTAGAGACTATTAAGCTTTGGACCATCTTAAGCCAAGCAAGATGTTTCTAAGACGTTATTACTCCCGACTACAATATATATATATATATATATACATTTTAGTGGAATTCCGTAGAGACTCGAATATATATGTATAGTAGGTTAAAAAAATAAATTTGTATATAATTGAAAATAAGGTTACAAGCTGTGCTCAGACTATAAAATTTTTATCTGGCAGTCCTGCGACGTAATACGAGCTAAGTGCACTATTTAGACTGTATGTTACAGGCGCGATACGTTAGATAAGCGTAGGTGTATCTAATCGCCATAGTGCAGAGGGTTATACCTCCATTATATCCACGTAGGTAGAAAGCGGCATCGATCACACGATGTAAAAGGAAATGACGGAATTGATATTTTATATCGTAAGACGGGTAGGTATACATATATGTATATATCCCGGTATGTATTAGTCATTCGAAACGTAACTTTGTATCACGTGCGCATTGGCCCCACTGAAAATTATCAAACGAGATGAAATCGCATCCTAATCCATAGATGACTGAAGCTGATATTCAGTTTACATATATATATATATATATATATATAACCCACGCATCTCTTACACGCTGGCTGACATCGATTACCATTGACCGAGACGAAGGATGCAATCAAAATTATCCGGCGGCGGTCTAGCGTGTTAAAGAAACCCAGATCCTTCCAGCTTCCCCTTCTTGTGTATATATATGTGTATATATATATATATATATATATATATATATATATATATACACATATATATACACAAGAAGGGGAAGCTGGAAGGATCTGGGTTTCTTTAACACGCTAGACCGCCGCCGGATAATTTTGATTGCATCCTTCGTCTCGGTCAATGGTAATCGATGTCAGCCAGCGTGTAAGAGATGCGTGGGTTATATATATATATATATATATATATGTAAACTGAATATCAGCTTCAGTCATCTATGGTATGTAGTCCTATATGGTCTAACCCATAGGCCCAGGACTACTCTCTCTTGAAACAGATATATCGGTGGCTTGTATATCATGCCGGCGGTATCTTTGACCATACATCAGCGCACACCCCCAACCCCCTGGATACTCGCAAGCACCCCCTAGTCAGCCAGCCGAACCCAAGCGCCAACGTATATATTGTTCTTCCAGCACCCCCAGCCGTGCGGCGGCTCCCTTTGAAAGCCATTTAAGGTAATTATGGAAGCGGACTCTGCTGGACCACTCTTGAGAGCCAGATGGTATTTAAGACGACGTTACGGTTGGAGGAGTTGACGGCTTCATTTTGGAATTATTAAAAAAAAGATGTAAAAGGTCCTTGGGACTGTTTGGGTATAGGTCATTCTTCGTCCCTTATGGTTCTTTTTGGGATGACATTTTTTCGGGGTGGGGGAGGGGGTTGAATTCACCGGGAAGATGCTGTATGCGTTTAAGGTTCTGCCGGGGATATTATGGGTTGACGGAATCGCAATTTTCTCGTGCACTTCGTTACAGTTTTTGCTGACGAGGAAGAGACTTTTTTTTCGATTTTGGGTAAAATCACTCTCGAGTGATGTACGACTCGGTTTTGTGACGTATACGAGACAAGATTCTTGGGGAAAATAAAAAAAACCGATTACGTCTTTTTGCCGCTGAAGATTGCGGTCCATGGTGATGCTGGATGTATCTTCTGGCAACATTACATGGCAAAGGGGATCGGATATGTATGTATGTTTCGTCTCTTTGAGTCTTCTTTGCTTTGGGAATTCGTCGGGGCTGTGAATGCTCTCTAAGAAACTTTATATCTCGTTACGATCTTCCAGAACGTCTGACTATTTTGAAAAAAAAAAAATTGTGACCATGCGCAATTTGCTTTTTTTTTTTAAAAAAATAATATTTAAACTTGCTTCGGATTATTTTTCATACAGTAATAGCTTTTCATTATATTATATTTTAAAATACCAAAATAACTTTCCACGAAACGCATATAAACTCGAAAAACTACGATACATTACTTTTCAGCTGTTTCTCAGAGCGAAGTAAGGTACACCAAAGAAGCGTAACAGGGGTAAACGTACCATCGTCGTAAATCACTATAAAGTGCCAGCAGGTTGCAGTAATTCTTTGTGAGCCCTTAATGAAACCATGAAAGTCAAATGAATGAGGTTCGGGTCTCGGCTACTGTGCTTTAAAAATGTTTCGTGAATGAAGAAAAATTGAGGGGAAAATAATGGCTCGATCGGTAATCGATCTGCAATCGTGCAACGTCTCGATCCAACCGGTCGACGATTCTCGGCAGTGCTTCAAAGACGTACTGCCGACAAATTGCAGGGAACCCATATACCCACCTGTACTACAAAGTATACCAACCTACATACGTATACCTGGCGGCGCTACAGATTTTATATTGCCATACGATAAACAGAGATAGGGACGAAAAAGAAAACGAATCGCGATAGCACGTGACTGGATAAATTCATGGGCGATTCGCGTGAATGGCCGATTTTCGCAGTGACCGGTGCATTAAATATGTATTGACGGACAAGGGAGCGTGTCGCAGGCCGAGTAAGAGATGCTTCACGAGATATCGGCAAATGTATACGAGAACTTGTCAGGAATACCAACCGGTAAAAGCTGAAAAGAGTAACGTCCCTTCTGTACCTCGTGGATGCGATACATTGATGATCAACCCTCGGCACGTGACGGGAATACGTATTCATTGCCAATTGGCTACTCAGGCCTTTTGTTATTATTATTTCGCTACAACAAACGGCAACGACGACAGCCGTTCCCGTGTTAGGGCTGTCATTGAATGAGCCAATTTTTTCAGCCACCCTTTTCGAAATTCAATGTATATAGTATGCGTATGTACGCGACTGTGGAAATTATTGTCATGATTTTTGTTCGTGTGACATGTACTTTGATAGGGCCGCGAGAGGGTGATGCAGGGTAAATTGGGCTTGATATGAAAAATTTGAAATTTTTTTCAGATGGCTGGAAGGGGGGGGGGGTCAAGAGGGGTGGGTAAGGAGTGATTTTTTTTTATTTTCATGTTTGATCGGCGAATCCAGATGATTATGCGAATAGCCATTTTATACGTTAGACAAATTGATGGCCGGGTTACCTAAATATTAAACGAGTCTCCGTCCCAAAAAGCAATTGCCCGATGAACATTTCTCATCCACTTGTATAACCCCGGTATATTTAATACGGACGCGGATACATTTCCCTACCCTCTGACGTTTCGAACCCCTTTTTCGCGTAAGCAAGGCCTAAAGCACGACTTTATTAGCAAAATAATATCGTAAATTTGGTCTGATGTGCCTTGACTTTTAGCAACCCTCATACTTGCCGCCCCTGACGCGCGAGTCGGGACGTAGTAAATTGCAGGCTTGTTTTTCATCGTGTTTTTGGGGTTATTGCGAAGAATTTGCCTGAAAAACCGGACACGGAATTAATGTTGCCCAAAGTGTAATCCGCGTCGAAATAAGGTGGTGGGGAATAAAAAAAAAATTTTTTTTTTAATGTCACGTGCGAATGAATAAAAATTTTCGGCAATTTGCATAATACGATTTTTATGCTTTAATAAATTAAGGAGTGTGTTATTTGGGTCGTTAATGACTCGAGGGGTCGTAAAAAAAATATTTTACTGCTACCTTCGCACAGGGACGAATATTTCTTTGACACCGTGTATCTCTCTGTTGCAGGTAAGGGCTAAGGGCCAGAGCGCGTTTTCTACGTAGGAATTATGATCTTGCTGAAAAGGTAAGCCGGTACGGCACCGACTGTCGCCGACGTGCTTTTTTTATACGATCATTAATCATACAGCCCAGCATCCTACGAGATAACTCAATAAGCGCAGAATAAAATAAAACATGGCCGCAAAATGTGCCAGGACCAAAAGTTGTCTCCATTGACTGATGAACCAGCCAGAGCTTACATGAGAATCCTGTTACAGCCTACTGCAGTCCATCAAGCCAAAATTCCTGATACGGCTGAAAGGGACCACAGCCTTGTCGTTCTTATCTATCGGTTAGATAACAAAGCCGAACCATGCCCGACGACCGTGCAAACGATAACGTAAGAGTCATTCGGTGCAATGGCATTGATTAACATCTTCCCCGTGGGATGAGACGGAGTACAAAATTTTTCATGAAATTAATTAAATTTTTTTTTTCAAATTTTAAATTTTTCTCCTTACCACACATTTTGTCATCGGAATGACTGTAAAGAAACCTTTAAATCCATTGTAATCCGATACTATCAACGACCGGGTGTGGCTATCCGAATGAACTAGAATTTAGAAATTTTGGAAAAAGTCACTGAGGCCACTTGCTCGGGTTCAAAGGTCGTGGAGCTGCGGTTGGTAGCTGGTTGAAGAAATTTTCAAAAATGCAAATTTATTCAATTTTGTATTTTATTCTAACACGTGGTCTCTTTAATTTACATAAGGCACCCGTTAATAAATCAACGCTGACTGCTATAGGCTTTCGAGGAAGACCAAAATGGGACAAGAGCATCGTGAAGAACCGAAATTGGTATTACGTTGGCATTAACGTTGGCACTGCGTTAGCCCGTGGCAGTAAATATGTCGGTATTTGCTGAGTGCACTATAATCTGCTACCTACGCGCGTATTCACTGTACATCGGTACATCAATCACGATCACGATGCTACAATAACAACACCAGTCACGGCACTCCTGTCTACGCGTTCCTCCAGCATCGAGCATCGACGTACAATGAAACCTGCCCGTGATACCTGCGAGATAATCTTTTTATTTATTTTTTCATCCGGACAATACGACAACACGCAACACTCGGGGGGCAGTATATTTGCGAGTAGAATACGCGAAGAAGATAGAAAAAGTCAAAAGGTTCCATTGAATATTTTTACATAAGGACACCCCACCCATTGGGCGGGGTAGGGATTCGCTTGGAACCCTTAGGAGTTGCTTGGAGGCAAAGTGAAGAGAGCTGATTTCATATTGGATTTTGTAGCGATGAATTTTATTTTTTTTTTTTCAACTGTCAAATTTAATGCGGATGCCGCTAGGAAAAGTGGGCACGATCTTGCTCTAGGCTATGAGTTTAGTATTGGCTGCGTTTATACGTGGAGATTATTATTGGATGTACGTTGGATAAAATGTGCGGTCGGTTCGGAGCTCCTATGACACGTAATAGCGTCGCTTTAACGACTTATTTATCCGTAAGATAACCCTGAGACGCCGTAAAGGCTGAGTTATACCAGTTTATAAGTTAACCAGGCCGGGATTGCAATGCGTCTTGCAACAAGGACGTGTAATTTTCTCGTGTTGTAATTGAACTGTATTGGGGAGATATAAGCGTGGCACTTGGGAGAGTAAAATTTTCTCGGACCATTCTCGTAAAAAGGATAAGCGAAGACGTTTCTGATTTAGGTTGATATCGCGTCCCGAAGAGGATCCCGACGATGCACTCGTATTCGAGTGTAACTGGCTGCATTCGTGACCCACTAAATGCATAAAGAGTATCTTTGTTCCGGGAGTATGAAAAAGTCGTAAATCGTAGCCGTGAAAGTTTTGTGAGTGTCGCAGACTGGTACTTGAAAAAAAAAAAAAAAACAGGTCACAAGTGCTTCGGAAAGCTCCAAAGCGATAAAAGAATCGTCATAGTTTTGGTCATATTGAGAAGAAGAAAAAAAGTGCACGTGTGACACAGATTATTGAAGATAAAACAAGTAGGTTGATTTTTTTATTATACGTATACGTACGTGGAAAAATAAATATTTGACATTTCAGTTGGTAGAAATTGTTTACAAGGGTCAAGAGGAGAAATAAAAATTTCGTACAGCTTCCGCGGGCTTTTCTTCAAGGGGAGGGTCAGGGGTCAGAAAATTGTCATGCATCCTAAATTCCTTTCGATTCTTACGGTAAATGGCTTTTAACGTTACGCGTGGGGATGATCGATCGACTCGCTGCTAAACTGCTTCACTACGAACTCACCGTAGGCTGCACCCTGAACTTCGACTCGAATCGCCTCGTTCGCATCAATTTTGCCGGGATAAAAGTTTCGGCTCTGTCCGGCGGCATTGTCGTTATTATCGATTATAATAGCAGCGTATCAATGATTCAGTGGCAGGCGATCTATAATGATCTATTTATTGATCGGTACGATCGACGAGCGCGTATTATCAAACCGCGAACTGTGTTTACTATCGGGTTCTGCACGCTGCTCTGCATAATTCAACGCGGAGCGGTCGCCGATGCGTTGCGACAATCAAATGATAATTCATCCTGCGATGATGAATCGCGCAGCATCCCGCCCGTCCACAATTCGCATCCAGCCGAGAGTCCATTCGTCATGAACTAATCGTTATGAATTAACGTCTTTAAATCATTGCGGGAAAAAAAGGTGCAGTCTCGATTTAAGATTTTTAGCAATTTTTTTTTTTCATATATATACATAAAAATCTTCTACCCTTAAATGACGTCACCCGCTAAATTGATCCGCGCTGATCCCGCAAAGCACCACTTTCGCGGGACCGTAAACGGCCGTAAGGAAAATGTCACTTTGGAAAAAGCCGCCACCTACCCTACTTACCTCCCTTCCCCCTCCTACCCCCCTCCACGCATCACCCGTCGTGCATGCTAATGAAAAAACTTTCAACGTGTAATAAATTTATGAGATCGTAACAGTGCATGCATACCCTAATAGATATACCAACGGGGGTGGGTCGCCCCCATTCAGGTAGACGTGGACTAATTTAATTTTATCGCTGTGCACAGCCGCATACGGGAAAGGGGTGGCTGTGGCGAGAGGGGGGGTCTGATTTCTGGAGGATAAGTTTTCCTCGCGCCTCGAACCACAGAAGACCCCGGGAACTTGCGACGTTGCCTTTGAGATCTCGGTAATTTTTCAGACCCGATGGAAAGTTGGGTTGGAGGGAAAGAAAAATAAGGGAATGAAGATGGAATAGGTTCGGGGGGGTCGACGAGGCAGAGGGATGAAGAGGGGTAGTGGGTTCAGGGGTAGTTTATTTTTTATTATTATTTTTCATTTTTTTATTGGCCCTGGGATTCCTTAATGAATTTGTGATTTTATACTCCCCTTCCTCCCCCTATCGCCCCCCCTCCATCCCATCCCTACCCTCATACCTCTTCGTACCGAGATAATAATTTATAGCAACTTCCCTCGGAGTGTTCGAGCCTCTAGAAACTGTCCACTCGTGGGTCCCAACGAGTCCCTTGTGTTTATCCCAGCTAAAATATCGCACGGTTGGATAACCGGATGCTGGGCCAAGCACTTCCGCCGTGGTTAAATTACGTCACGGGCAGAGGATCAATTTCGCTGATTATGCGACCCTTGGATGAGCTGCATGGTCTTTTGTAGTTTTAC
>NW_014333574.1:121220-124070 GCF_000341935.2 Cephus cinctus
TGCAGATTGAAAAAGTTGTGCAAAAGTTTCATTATGGTATTTAATGTACGGCGCTGTGCATTGATTAGGTTATGGTAACGGTTAGATTTGGAAGAAAGTATTAAATTGTGTAATAATTTATATCCATACTAATTTGTCTCTCGTTATACGTAGCTTGAGTTATTTGAAAGATTCGTCATTGTCAAGTTTGTCAGTGTGGAAATATAAGGAAAAATTTTCTCTAAATATGTTATGCGCTTGTTGCATATATTTATATATATATATATATACCTATAGTGTAACGTGCATATAAGTATGCACGTATTTTCCGTATGCAACGCATGACGACAGCATCATTTATCCCCGAGTGTCGGCGTTCCTTACGGCGCGTTCGCACCGCGTGACGACGACATTTATCAAAGCTCGCTCGGTTCTCTTTCCGTACGGTGGCGGCGCTAGTGTCGCGAGCAACTAGACGAGACAAAGCCCAGCGGGAAAGACTGGAAACAGCAAATCGCACTTTACCAAGAGAAAAGGTCAGCACGTAGATGAAGCCGTTACTCGCAGTACAGAAGGCGATGTATACGCACACGAGAAGTAGATTCGTGTTAACACTGTCTCGCTCCGAATTTCCTGCACGGCATAAAACTATTTAACACACCGTACGTAACCACTGGTTGAAGTTAATTATCCGAGTAAAAATAAAATTGGCACTGCCCGAAGGAATTGAAATAAATACGTTAAAAATCCTACGGACTTAAAAACCTAAATGCTCTTTGTCTTTCAAACCTTTTTTTTTCTTCTCAAAATACAGTTCAACCAAGGGACACACTTTGTTTGCCATTCTCATTCTATTCTTGGCTCTGTCTTGAGCCCGTAAATCCAAGGGTCTGTATAGAGCCGCCTATAACTCGTAAACGAGTCAAAAGACTCGATTAGCCAAGCGGACCGCGCCGAATTCCAGTGCACGCTAGCGCCACCACCCACGAGCCGGCCGAACCCATAACTAAGCGTGTACGCTGCGTCTCACGGTAGCTCAACGTCCTTAATTCCCCTTTGGGTCTCGTATAGCGGCGACGTGCTACGCTATTTGTAATGCTGGATGGAACTCGGCAGTCGAACGGAATTTGTACGCATCGCTGTGTAACGTGTAACGCGGCGTGCCAGTAATAGCCAGGCTATAGCGTCAGGCAGATACTATGTATACGTGTATACACGTAAGTCGGGCTTCGCTCAAGATTTACGACATGAGAGTTTAATTAGCGTGTTGAGGTGCGCGTTGTTTTACCAAGGCTATTCGTAATAATTAAGGTGCGCACCTGAACGCTCTGTGGCGTAACCCATTCTTCTCGCAACACACCCGAATCCCGGTATGGGATATATGCACGGCGGATCCAACCGCCATGGGGATTACACGCAGCCGGTGACTACGATCTTGCTTGCTTTACGCCATTGATATAGCACAGGTGTATATCACTATACGTTACTCGTAACTCATCTTTGGAGATGATATTGGGATTAGGTTCCTGCGCGTATAAACGTATGAAAAATATACCGGGTATACCATAAAATCCTGATTCTAAATTATTAAACGCTCGAGGTCGTACCGTCTCGACGATTACAAATGGCCGTAATGGGCTACTGGGTACTTGATTTTTTTTTTTAATTCAAATTTCAATATTTCTATCGAATCTTAAGCATCGTTGTACCCTTTTTTTTTTATTTATTTTTACATGCACTTTTTTCTATCTGCCTCATAAGATGCTGGACGCATGATGAATGTATCAACGATCGACAAAAAAATATCTAAGCGTATTACATTTAAAAAATTATATATATCCTTTGATACCCAGATTTTATGTTTTCCTAGGAGATTTATGAATTGGAAACGTATAAAGCGTATATATGTATATATTAAGTTTTTGATCAACGCAGTTATCAGTGTCCGTAACTACCTCTGCCTAGTATCGTACTCCGATGCGATATATGGGACGTTATAAAAGCGTCGTACCAGAGGGCAGCAGCGTCGATTGCTTCTGTGATGAGGTTATTCCGCCTTCTCGAGGGATGTGACATCACACCGAGCATCGCCGGTGATAAATAGAAAATAAAAGAGTTTCCCGTTCGTCAACCCCAGGAGGGAATAAATTTTTATTGAATTATCCGGGGTAGCCGTGACGAGTAGATGTTTCCCGCAGCGGAAATCAGAAATGACACTGTTGATGCTTACAAGCCCTGAACTATACAAAGAGAATGCGTCTCATAGAATATCCCATTATTACACCAATATATATATATATATATATATATATATATATACAAGACAATGAAATTGACCATGACTTAATTTTTCGGTAAAAAATAAAAAATTCAAATTTATAAATTTTTTTTTCATATAAAATAAAAATTGAAATTTCACTCTCAGCTCACTATGTCTAACCTCTTCGTGGCTTCTATCACTTCGCAGTCCATTACCATCACAGTAAGCATCCACCCCCTCCCAACCCGCCCAACTTTTACCATCAACCCATTAGCTATCCAACCCCCAACTCCTATTATCAACGCTCCGCTTGGCTTCGAGTCGTCGAAAATCGTCACGGTCAGTTCTCATTGATCTACCCAGAGTCGCTCTGGCTTCCGTCCGGTCGAATCGCTTTTACCAAGTTTACTTTTCACTTTGCGCGAAAATCGACGACCCGCCGTCGTACACGTGTATCCCGCGAACGATCGACGAGACGGACGTCAACCAGAATGGGACCAACTTTCCTACCCGTCGCGCCACTTTGAAGACTTTTCCGAAACGTGACAGTTGACGTTGTATTACGAAAAAAAAAAAAAAAAAAAAAAAAAAAAAAAAAAAAAAAAAAAAAA
>NW_014333574.1:124088-126439 GCF_000341935.2 Cephus cinctus
AAAAAAAAAAAAAAAAAAAAAAAAAACGGTCCCTCGGATCTTGCGAAGCGTCTGGCCGCCACGTGTATATCGATTGACGCGATGCCCTGTTATTATTATCATTATCTCTACTATAACTCCACCCTTAACTCGATCGTTCTCCTGCATCCCCGGGACTCGGGTAGCTTCGCCTTCGAAATAAGGTAGCGAAGCGTCGCCGAGCTTTGAGGGTAATTAATAATCTCGGTACTGGATGCAGCTTTACGTAATGACACTCACCCTCTGTGTCAACCCTCTGACGCGAAGGGTAAACGCTTTAACGAATCGTATAACTGGAAACTGTAGTGACTCTCTCGTCTCGTGTATCTCTGGAAGGGGTGGAAAAAAAAAGAAAATTTTAGTAAGACTCACGGACCGTCCCCACTTTTTGGAAAATTGAAACGAGCAAATGGACACGTGTGTTCTGGGAGGATTTTTTTTTTTTAATTTATTATTACGCTACGTTTCACGCTAATTACCCATGATGCACTTGTCACTTTATATATATATATATATATATATATATATATATATATATATATATATTTTTTATATCGATGTAATTAGTGCCGGTGTTGTAACTAACAGTTTGGTAAGGGTCCATTGATTTTCTGTGGGAATTTCTGTTTATTACTGTGACAATGGAGGACGTATCAAAAGATATATCCGTGCAAGTGGAAATCCTCGGGGAAAATCGTTTGTCCACGTTGAAACTCCCGTGGAAAGTAAAGCCACGGCAGAACCGCTGCTTAGCCCCAGGCCTTGTCTACGCTTAAGCTTCGTGTCCGAGAGACGATAAACGAGAGCGAGAGAGAGGGAGACAGAACACGTGTTAGATGCCACGGGACGAAGTAGCGAGAGACAAGGACAGAGAGCGCCTGCCCCGTTATTCTTGGCTGTATGCGGATTTGATGAGCGAAAATTGCCGCAAGTTTGAACGATTTATCGGTAAGGATTTGACGTGTATATACTCGTGGCTTGGTACTTCCCAAAGTCTGGCCCGAGGACATTTACCAGACTGCACGTGCTTTTATAGATATTTTGATAATTATCTGTTTCCTGAATATTTTCTCAGCTCTCTCTATCTCAACGTGCAGTCGGATTATTAATAATGAATACGCGAGTCTGCGCTGAATTCCACAGGGCCGTGTGCCTCCCTGTGCGGAATATCAAAGCTTTACGTTACAATCGTTTCCCATCGAGTCTGACGATACGGTAAAACGAGCTCGCGAATTTCCAAAATATGCGCGTGCCCCGTCTGAATTTTCGATTATTCAACACGGACTATATATTTCGTGATAGTTACGCGTTATCATAGTGAAGCAATTTAATAAGCTTTTAATAAAGGAAGTCGTTCATAATTTTATAGTCGTATGCCATTTTATTTATTTTTTTTTCGTTCGCATTTCCAAATCTTCATTATCACCTTGGTCGTGTAAATTTTCTTCCCTTGTACCACGTCACTCATTAAGCTCACGACTATTAATAGGAATTTACGTTAGGAGCTTTACGCCAGTACTCGCGCGGGTCTGGGATAGTATTCGAGGCATTAATGAACCATATATAGATATACCTTATACGTATACCAAGAGTTACCTTACATATTAATACACAATGTGTTATTATAAGTAGATTTGTAGAGTCCATATACATATATATACGTAAGTCAGGAGTAATATAATTCCGTATCATTTATCAATCCTCCATATGTTATCATCCAATGGTATAACCTCCTTACGGAATCTCTGTCGGTATTAAATTTCTCTTGGAACAAAGCATAATAATCGGCAACGAATTCAGTTAAATTCGCAGAAACGTGACCCTCGCTAATAAACAAGCAAGACCTTGCTACGTAATATTTCGCCGAAAGGTATATAGAGTCCTTTCCGTCATTTTGATTGTTAAAAGATTGTTAAAAGAAGATACACGGTTTGCCGTTAATTACGTATATATATGTATACATACGTACACTTTGGATATACAGTAATACACGTGACGGGCATTGGAGCTAAGGTCGTGAAACAGGGTGCGTCATGCCTCCGTTCCTTTACTTCGGACAGTATCACCCTGAATTACTTAACCAAAGAAGATTATCGCTTGTAAACATAATTTTCGTAACTGGCTCGGTCGGACTGCAGCTGCTTTCAGATTTACGATGGGGTCCCGGACGTTAAGTCTTGCCACGAGGCTTCGTTAATGTCCCGTAATGACTCCGTCGTAACAATGAAGCGTCTACGTTCACGTGGTACTCGGGCATTCGTTACCCGTCGGGATCCTGTCGTACTGTAGCCATAACGTATGTATATATATATATATATATATATATATATATA
>NW_014333574.1:126526-136361 GCF_000341935.2 Cephus cinctus
CACACACCGTGTGACGATTGCTACGGGTCCCAAATTATACCCCGTGGGTCCTTTCGTCGAGTTTTCGTTCCCGGGAAAATGTTTATTGGCCATGCTAATTTTATCGTCACACGGTGTGTGTATATATATATATATATATATATATATATATACACACACCGTGTGACGATAAAATTAGCATGGCCAATAAACATTTTCCCGGGAACGAAAACTCGACGAAAGGACCCACGGGGTATAATTTGGGACCCGTAGCAAAATGGCGGATATGAGTGTTATATTTTTTTGGTTCACTACCTTTACCGCTTTCGTCGGAGACATTACGTGTCCGAGTCTCGCCAGTCGCACCGGGCTACGGGCAACTGTAAATATACCGGCGGTAAAGAGCACTTGTCTAAAGTCACGGTAATGGCGGACGGTGCATGAGAGTGACTGTGGCAAATCTGTCGTTTATTCTCGTAATGGTAAAAACGAGCTTGCTTGTATGCATTTGTATTGTCGGTCTATATATAGGTATATAATGTATAGGCAAAGCCCGACTCGGCATTTACTGCAAAGTATATAGAAATTCTACCGGCATAAAATACCCTGCGATAAATTATCAATTGCACGATCGTATGGACAGGACAGTGGGGACACGAGACCCCGGACATGATTCATCGCTTCCGCGAGGACTTTAGTATGCCTAACCTAACCTAACCTTAGGCATAGGGGTTGGGCCTAGCAAGTACAGTTGCCTTAGTTTAGTATTGACTAGGTGTATGGTATAGTTTGTGAATCTAATGCATTAGTAATTCTACACCCTTAGTGTGTGTATATATATATATATTGTATAGAAACATGGTTAGGGACTATAGAAGACACTGATAACGTCAGTTGCAATAATAATAATTTAATAAATTTTTTTAGTACTTGATTCTAAACTCGTAGCAAGGTAAAAGTTCGAGGCGAAAGTTACGGCGAACGGAGTATCGAATTTTGGTTGGTGTATTGGCTCAGATATATTTCCCCTGCTCAGACGCCGTTCCTCCAATGGTGGTAATTAAGACTTGGGGTAGACATCAAAGGTATCGTCGGTCGAACCGCTACGCAATTATTTCAAACGCATTCTATTAAGGAGTTGATTACGAAGATTAATGTTAATTACCCATAAGCACTTCTTTACGTAAATTTCGTGATTCGTCGTTGATTACGATTTATACGTAATCGGGGAAAAATTTCAATTGCGGCAAATTGGCTCTCTCGATTCTAATGGGCTTTCATCGTGTATCTCGTTAAGGTGGATTCACACGGGAAAAAAAAAAAATATTGACTCGCGTAAACGAATATTCCTTTTCAGAGCTTTGACGCAATCACTCTCGACTGTTAGTCGAAAGTTTAGGAACTTTGGAAACCAATTTCAAGGAGGGTGGCGACATTATTTATTTGCCTTTAACGTTTATTCTCTCTCTCTCTCATTTTTATTTAAGTCTTATCATATACTCTCTCACTCTTTCTTTATTACTCCTCCCTTTCTACCTTGCTTCTTTACGTAACACGAAAGTCTGGTTCGTTTTTCAAAGTTCCACTGTAGGGAAAAAGGGGAACAAGATGGCCGCCGCTCAAGAGGTCAGGGATTTATTGGGATGAGCAGACAAGATAAACTTTGCTGAAATTATGCGTGGGAGAATTTTTTTGGGAATTCGATCAGTGCTCATATGTTGGATGACGTGTTTGGTATGATTTTTGTTGTTTGGCATATGAAATTTTGAGTGTTAATTTCTTATCGGTATCACTGTAATGATAATGACTGATATTCGTACGGGGACTGTGACGGCTTGTCGATAACTGTTGGGTTTAATTATTAATTGTACGATTTGTTGATTTAAGCAAATATATATATATATATATATCAGGTAATGTATGTGTGTTTGGGCGACGAGAACATTTGGAAAAGTTTGTTATTCTCGCCACAAGCTTTTTTACGATGATTCAGTGTATCGGTAACATCGAGTTATGAAAATTAGATGGGGTGTATGATTTGGGGATTTTTTTTCCTTTCTCATGTCAGAACAGCCGCGTGGGTAGAACAGCGTTGCAATTTTTTATCTCGCCCGGTTATCTCGACCCGTCCTTTATTCGTGGGATCGAATATCTCCAGTCACGCATAACCGCCTATCGCGATCCTATTTTTCATACGGAATCGGTTGCATCGGGATGCATTATCACTCTCATCCGCGATTTGGATTTTTGGATAAAGACAAAGATAATCCTTTTTTTTTTCGGGAAACCAATTCGCAGGATCTTAAATAGCGAAAGGGACTTGTCTAAAAAAAATTTGTATCGAGCATACCGATAATTTTCGATTACAGCCTGTAATCGTCCAGCTTCACATCCAAGATCAGGCTACCAGAATGCGTATCCAGCCGCGTCTCGGGTTGCAATTAAAAATTTGCAGTCGCGCGAATAATTTGATAAGAATGAAGGAACTGGAATTTAACTTCTAGAATTTCATGGGGATAATTTTTGCGTCACCCTGTATATCGCAATTATATATTAATCTGGCATGTTAATCTCAGTGTGCTCCTTACCATTATCTCATCTGACGTGTATCATATATCCTGTGACGTTTTAATGTGACTTGCCGATGACTATCCTCAATGACTATCCTTAGCTGGACACAATGAGCTGCAAAATGTGCACGTACCATTATACGCGGCTACACGCCTCGGTGAATACCTGCCTTATGTCGCTCCCACATTAGTTAACAAAGGAATTGTAGATAAGTCATCGACTCTGTTGGTTCACGGGTCAAACGTCCAAGATAAATTGAGATGCAGTGCCAAAGGGCTCAAAGATAAAATACCTAATCTTTATGAAAGATAAAATATATACACGTCGCTTACCGTGTGTTACTTTTATACTTATGGGTACATATGTATATTTAATTGATAATAAATTACTGAACAAAAATCACCCAATTGAGTCTTAGAGTCTCGGCTGACAGTACCAATGAAACTAATTGAGAGTCATTTTATTGCTGATTGTTCGATCAGATCAACGGGGGACTGAGCTCTATCTATCTTGTCTGATAAGGATCTAGCGCTGGACCATTACCCATAGGGTTTTTAATTAATAGACTCAGAGTGCATACCGATGCACAGTGCACAGGACGACGTCGTGCCGCGTGTATAAAAGTGTATATTGAAATTTGTTGGAAAAAAAAATAAAACGTGAATCAGGTAAACGAGTATTTTTAAATTTCCGTAAATACGGTAAAGAAGATAGTATATATCGGATTTGTCATGAAACAAATTTTAATGCTCACTTCTTTTTGACAAATGAAATCGCATCGTTACCGGGTGGCGAAATTGGAAATTTTTTCTTGACACAGGATTCAACGTACGTGTAAAAAGTAACGCAATTATTTTGCACACCATCTATATGCGCGCGGTTGAAATTACGCGAAGGTCCATTCGAATGGGTTTTTTTTTTTTTTGGGAAATCAGAAAACAACCGTGCGAGACGTAAAAAGTATTTTATCAAGTCCCATTCATCCCTTAATCCAGTGTCGCGAAAAGCATTCCCTTATCTACGTATCCGTATTCCACTTGTTTTTTAGGGTGAATTAACAGAAACGGATGCTTGTATTTAATTAGTTTCATGGAACAAAAAAAAAAGAAAATTCTCTTGGAATCTTCAAATGAAATGAAACGTAATTCAATCGCTTTCAAACTGCACGGAGAGTCGCAGAGAGAGAGAGAGAGAGAGAGAGAGAGAGAGAGAGAGAGAGAGACATAGAGATAGAGTGTGAGTAAAGGGGAGAGAAATCGATGCCGAAATCGATTATCGCGAGAGCAAAAGTTGTATGGACCATTTTCGCTCCCTCTGGAACCTCAGCATCCCTCCCGATCTCCGCCCGCCCCCCCATCGTGCAGTAAATTAAGTTTGCGTTCGCTTTCAACCCCTACGCCACGCCGGAGGGTAAAGTCCTCCCTTCCCGGAGTTTCTTTACCGTCAGTTTTTAGTGGATCGGTCCAGGGCCCTTTATCGCGGGTCCTATCTCCGTGAAGGTTCGTCGAATGATTTTTTTATCCCGCCCGAAATTTTTTATTTTATTTGAAAAGAAGAGATGAAACGAAAATTCAAAATTTTTCACCCTCTCGAAAAACAATGGAGATTATAACGCGTGAGAGGGATTAAACGAAAATTGAAAATCTTACATTTATCTTGGTAATTTTAATCGATTCCTTTTTAAGACCCCTTTGTCTTGCTTTTATTTTATCTGGCAAATTTTCAGTTTACCCCTTGGAATTGCTCTGATATTCTGTTTATCTCGGATGAACGTCTACGTCCAGAGACGCTTAGTCACTTGAGGTAACAAGGGCGGAGGGATGCTGGCTCCGCATCTTAGTCATGTTGTAATCATTACATAATGTAGTCCTTGTCTTGGCACGTAAATATGCACGTCAATATTATCTATCATCCAAGATAATCATCTCGGATTTAACTTAACATCATATCCATCATGCTAAACATGTTACAGCATAGGAAGATACTGATTTCATTGACTATAAACTGTATATATATATATTGTATACGAGAATACATAGTGTATTCTTATCTCGCGTAGGTCCGTATGAATATTTGATAATAAAAAAAGTGGCAGATAACTTTTTTTCTTTAAAAACTAATTGTTTGGGAGCACGTATCATTTGATCTGATCGATTATGTCTGATTGATGAGATACACGAGTTTTGAGTATTGTCCAATCATACTGCCGTTACATGGACAGTGCTTGGTATTTGTAATTTTTTTTTTTTTTTTAATATCAATCATAATTTGTATTTATGGCGAGTCATATACCCTTTTCTTGATCTACAGGGTATCCCGAAAAATAGCTACTACACAGAACGGTACAGTGGCAATGGGGGTGATAAATCCGCGGTGGCATACATTGCCTGGCTTATCCTAGTTTTTTTTTTTACTGGAAGACGAATTCGGCTCTTAAGGTGATTAACGACCGTTGATAAACAAGAAGAAAAAAAAAGGAATTCGGGTAGGAGAGAGCGAGAGAGGGTCCGCTCCTCTCTGTGGTAAAGGTTTGACTCTGCGGAGCCAACCCACCCGGACGACCAATTACGCAAAAACAGAAATCCCCATTCCCTTCGTATACTAAGCTTTTAGAGGCAAAAACTGGAAATAAATAAGATCCAAAGACTGAAAATAAATGAATTATATCTTTTCACCTGAAAATAGTCCATTTCGATTAATTCGAATATCGAAGAATTTTTAAATTTTGAATATCAGCATCCGTTGATCGCTGTACCAAATTCAGGTTCAGATTCAATGTTTGATCAATAGTACAAAAAAAAATTTCTCGAAAAAAATGTGATCCAATCTGAAAATGTGTACTAGAAAAAAAATGTTGTCTCGATCGAGTTTAAGGGTAGTTTTCAATGTTGAGTTTCAATTGGACACTCGTGTGGATTTCATAAAATCTCTGCGGATTGATTTACCAAGAGAGGAGACAAAAAATGAAGAGTCCATGGAAAAAAAAAAAGTTGGAAAATAATCGAAAAAGGACTGTACAATCTTGGAGCCCCCCACAGAGAACCCGAATAAACATAATACCAATAAAGTGACCCTATCCTATCAATTGGGGTTCGGTTTTCAAATCCCGCTCGTATATCCTTTCGATACTTGTACGGAAAAGGGCAGGGCTGTAGCTACTCGCATGGTTACCTCCACGCCGTATACTCCCAATAGCCATGTACACTTTGAAGCACCCACGAGAAGATAAATTATGCGCTCTATAAAATCGAGCGTCGAATATTTTTAACCGGATCGAAGAACTCTACCGTAAATAGGCGGAGTTAAGCGTTGCCAGAAGATACTACGAAGTTTTAGGTTAAGTGGACACTGATTGGTTACCGGACTAAGACAAGCTGAAATTTTTTATTTTTTTTATTTTATGTACTCTCCTTAAAGCTGACAATAAAGTGGGAAAATTGTTTAGATACAATTTTTCAATATATCCGTATCAATGAAAGTTTACCTACGGTGATTTTGTTGGCTTTTAGATAGTTTCGAGTAATTTGTATGTTTTTCGAAATCCTGTTCGCTTCTCGTGGCAGAGCGTAGCTTCTGGTACATGAGGTGGCTGAAGTAATTTCGAAAGAAAGTAAATATCAACCGCGCAGTTGGAAACAACTACTCATCCATTTTTCCAACCTACTTTCGCAGTTGGCAGATATTACATTACTGCTCTTGCCATAGGTTACGTTTTCCTTTTGTTTCTGGCGTCGGGGCTTCTTAAACTTGCGTATGTACGACGTCGCCGCGCACTTCCTGACAGTTCGCTTGCAGCGCTCACGGTAAATTATGGAACTACGGTAAAACGTGGAACCGCGAGGATCCTTGAGCTACTTCGGTATAATACGAGACGTTAGCAAGAATTGCACAATCTTAGTAAAATTTTGAAAATCAAATATTTTTACATTGATAACAAAAATAAAGGGTGTCCCTATCATTATATATCTGTACTATCGTCAATAATTATTCTGCTTTTGGGTAAATAATTTTTATAAATTTTTTTTAGTTATATCTATCCTTATGCATGACAGTAAAAATCCTTACACCTACTCAAGAAATCTAAGAAAATTTCGAAAAAAATTCAATTTTTCAAAAACCTCAACAGCCAATTCCTAGATTTATACCAAAGACACCCCGAGAATTTAATGACAGCCTATAACGATTTCCGCGACTTCTAACACGCTCTAAGAATATTACCCGGTCACTTCCGAGTCGTAAAATCGTCCGTTGAGAATCAATAAAACCTCGGATCCTACGCGTATATAACGATCGACAACCTACTTGCATAATCGTGATTCGCAATACACGCATCCTCTGAATCGACAAGCCTCATAAATTTGACAAAACATATCGATAGAATCTACCCTTCAATTCCATATACGTATACACGTAATACGTAACTCAAAAATACCTCAAGGGTAACACGACCAGTCAGCCATATATGGTACAAGTCTTCTAACCTCAAAAAAAAAAAAAAAAAATTAATTAATCTGATTTACTTTTTATATTTATCCAAGAAAAATTTACTTTTCATTTATTTCTTTGAGAAACTCTCGTATCAATTTGATTACCAAGGACAGGTTAACCCTTATTTGGAAATTTCATTTCTATGAGAGCTATAAGGTTTATACAACGGTATGCCTGGGTATTCCGCAGGTGCTCTTGAACACTTTAGATTTACATATAAACGCGATCCTGCCAAGTCGGTATCCACAAGGCGAACACACGAGAATAGGTGCTCCAGTCGTATAGGACAGACGTACGAATAATTACGTACACTTATACAGTAAACTTGCCCACTTTATTCAACCCTTTCGTTTTGACTTGTTCTGCCTACAAAGCACGTACAGCGCTATACAAATATTTGCAAATTAAATTTTTTTTTTTTAAATTAATTTCCTCCAACATCACACTAAGAAAAAAAAATTATCCCACTTAAAAAAAATTTTCCTCAAATCATACGCATTGGAACTTTTTATTTATTTTTCTCATTAACGTTCAATTAACACTTCCTATGTTATAATCCCATACGTAGCTTTGATTACATAGTTTTCGTAAACGCGTCAATACGGAATGTATAATTAAATTTAAAAGAACCGTTTCGAGCGAGGTATTAAAAAAATACGTAAAATCCTCCATGAACTTTGACCTGGCACATGGTCGATATATATTACGTAACCGAGAGTCATTATGTAAATGACGATGACGTTGCGTCAGTGCATTATATCTAAGTTGCACTCAAGTTATTGCATTTACATATTTATTTTGCTTAGAAGTTCCTTGAGTTACGATAGTGGAAAAATATTTTTGGAAAAAAAATTATATAAGCGCCGCTGTCTACTTGTTTGCAGTTACAAGAAGAAAAGTTTATAAAAATTATGTTTTATATATTCAAGTCGAAGTCATCGTTAGCATTGTTTGAAATTCAATTGAATTTCCATATACGTACACCTACCACCCACCCGCCCCCTATTCTCTTTTCCCCTACTGTTCCTGCTCAATATTCTAAACTTCCTAATCACTAAGGACAATGCTAACCATCTTGACCGTGTGTTTAGTAATGTCATTAGATACGAATTGTAGTTCAGGACACCCTATACATGGACAAGATAGAGAATATATTCTCCTGCCGTGTATAGTTCTGATCTACAATGGAAACCAGGAACAATAGAGTTTGCTATCACGTAACGTGTGTAGCCATTGAATTCGATGTAATTGACAGCAATTTTTTATTTATTTTCCACGTCACTTTGGAATGCAACAGATTCGCGAAGCAGTAATTAAATCTTGTCGGACGTTATACACTGCCAGTCGTATGTAAGTGGAAATTTCGAGTACGGTGTAAATTGTTGAGTGGAAAATTTGAATGGAACTGGAAATTGGCCAAGAGTGTAATTGAAGCATTTGCAGTGATAACACGTATATATGTATATATAATTTAATCGCGTTCGCGTACGATATGGAGATAATTTGAATACATATGTGTTCTACATGAATTTATATATATGTATATAGTTAGTGCTACTCGTATATACTCCGTTAATTGTTGCTCATCGTAAAGTTTGACTTAGCCTCGTTTTTAATTAAAATTGTGAATTTACAGGGCTGAATGAAAATTTGATAAGGAGCTTTATGAGATTTTTGAAAGTCTTTGACGAAAATATCTGGATTATTGAAATGTATTTCGCTCTCGAGTATCTTATTGTCGTCTTCCAAGAAATGGAAATTAGATGTTTATATAACGAAAATAATGCCGGAATATTAAAGAGAATATCGAGTAACGAGACAAAAGGATATAATATTGGATGCTGGCGAGAGAATCTAAGGAAGTTTTATTGAATAAATCAAAGAGTCGTATAAGAGAAATATGAAATTCATTTTTTTTTCATTCAATATTTAAAAAATATTTTATTAACATTTTTCTATTTTATCGCATAATATTCTGTTGTCTCTGTCGGATTAACGGTAGAGTTACTTCGAAGATACTATGTCAGAAGTAACAATGCCCGGCGTTAACGTCATAACATGTCATACGCGTTTGCCCTATTACAATACGAGAGTACAATAATGATAATATTAGCATTAGCCACGAGTCTCATTTAGGAACGTAAAGAACGCCTCACCTCCTGCATCATATTTACATACTCCCTTCTTGCTGTTTACATATACCATCCCCTATTTCCAGGTCCACCCGGGGAGCCAGGACCTCCCGGCAAAAGAGGCAAAAAGGGGAAGAAGGGTGATCCCGGTGAATCAGGTGCACCAGTAAGTACTTCTCCAGCCTTTGAAAGCATTCCCTTTAACAGAGCTATAGTACGTACGTACTATTTTGAACAACCTAACCTTTAGGAACAAGTACGAATGGGCTATAGAGTAAATCATAGTGCACGAACTTTTATCGAACAAGATATAGAATCACGTGCAGAAAGCCTGTACGATTAGTTTGACAAGCCCTTATAAATTAGATACAACGATGCACGTGCGAGATATTGCAATTGTTGAATTTCATTTTTTTTTTAACAATAAAAAATTAGATTGCTTCGCATGGTACATTGTGTTGTTTATTTGTGACGAAGTGTTTTTGTTAATTTTTTATAAACCTTCTTACAGGGTGTCGCCGGGACGCCGGGCAAGAACGGTTTTCCGGTATACTATTATTATTATTTTTTGGTTTCATTTTTTTATTTCTTTCACTCGATCAATTTCATCCATCTTTCTATCGTCATTCTCGATAATTTCATTTTTTTTTTTTTTTTTTTTTTTT
>NW_014333574.1:136565-145252 GCF_000341935.2 Cephus cinctus
TTTATTTTTTTTTTTTTTTTTTTTTTTTCAATATCCGTTTTCATCGAACGATCAATTATTTGCGTTATCGCAAATCTTACGTATGGTTTTATATATATATGGGTAGCGGGTGATTTGCTTCCAAATATGGTGACTCGAAATTTTGAATTTGGCAGTGCAAGAGGCGTGAATCCATATACTTTGGATGTTTTCATTTAATTGTCGCTGGAATTTCAGGGGAGCAAAGGTGACAAGGGCGAACGCGGTTTTACGGTAAGGACAAACGTATTAAGAATTTTTACCGTGCCAATAAAATTTTTGCACACTACTGAAACGTCAAATTTGATTGAACAATTCAAAAAAAAAAGAAAAGAAGTGCTGCACACAGACCAGATTATAATTTTAGCTTGAATTGTTTTTCTTTTTTCTTGTCATTTTTGTTTCACTCTCCCCACATTGACAATCAACAAAGTTAACATTCACCTCACAGTCAGTTTTCAGTGCTGTGCGAATACATTAACTGTCGTTTGGCATTCGCATGCGTTTCTGGTGGCGGAATGGTAAATCGCGCATTATACGGTTGTCAGATTTTTGGGTTGTGGATTATTTGATTAAACAAAAAAAAAACATTAATTCCTAATCGTACCATACGTTTAACGACCACGCAAAAGGGTGATAAGTCAGTGATAAAATTTTTTTTTAAATAACAGGCATTCCTCGTCGACGAAATATTTCGCAATTAAAATTAGCACAGACTTGATTATTATTATTATTATTACGGAGAAGATCTCAAATTGAAATGGCGAAAATTGCATAGAAGCTGTGTGACGACTAGTACGTTGGTTTGTTGCAGGGACTCAAAGGACTTCAAGGCTATCCTGGGTTCCCGGTTCGTTTATTCGCAATTCCCTCTCTTTCTCTCTCTCTCTCTCTCTCTCTCTCTCTCTCTCTCTCTCTCTCTCTCACTCTAACCACTTTCTCAAATGTTCATTTTACACTCTCTCTATCTCTCTCGCTCTCCCATCTACTCGATTCCCCCTCGAACTCACTCCTCTCTAACCCATCTACGTTGACAAGTCTGTACTATCTGAAACGTTTTCGCAACTCTCATAAAATTCGCAACAATTCCGCCGGCGCACGATTCACCCTTAATTCATCCAGTACGCTCTCCATTTTCGCTCTACTCGCAAAATGGTTTTACCTTGCAAATATTTTCCTAACGAATAACAGTCGGCGACGCTACGGTACAGTCAGGCGTTCATTATGCTCTCTGGGATGCTTCACATAATTAGTATATGCATCGTCGCAAAACGCAGATACGAGATATCGCTAGTCTAAAAGGGAGCCTGTATAATCGGAGAACCCATTTCTGGATGGATTCTGTTTAACCAAACGCGAAACGAGCGGCGAGTGACGTCATAATGATTTGTAATAATGATAAGTTTTTAATGGCTTCCTAATCAAAATGGTAACTCGTGCTTTTATTTCATACATGCGGATACATATGTATTCCCATTGGGCTACACAGCATTGTGTATTTAGTATAATAGGGGATGGTAAACTAAATCTTGTCATTGGGTCGTCAGATTTTCGTAAACGTACCACGTCCTAGCCCTTCTTCTCGTACCCGCCAATCATCCCGAAACTCAAATCCAGATTAATACTCTCAACGGGCTGTTCATATTAGCAGAGACTTATGCGCTCTCACGTTATAGATTGTGACCATATGGAGGCTGAACGTGCAAGCCATTTCTTGGGATACATATATTTGTATGCAATATATATATATTTCTTTAACACGAAAATTTTGTCCAATGAACAAGTTGACAGAAATTCGTCACATGTTTTAGACGTTCGTCGATGCGACAATCGACTAAAAAATTTTTACGATTTGGAGAAATTCTACGTTACCTATAGAAATCGTAGTTTACCAGGCATCCGTGGATATGGGAAAATCTCGTTTCACGCAGAAACGAAAGGGTTGAAATTCTATTGATAGAAATTCCATTTAATTCGTAGCTTTATTTGTCGAAGCTATTACGTCTACCGTGCGTTCGTTTTTATTCTTTTTTTTCTTCCTTCTCCTCTCTTTCTCTCTAGATTTTTATCAATTTTCTACTTTAAATTTACGGTTTCAATTTTTTTTTTTCTGAAAAAAATAACAGAAATTGAATTTTATTTTTAAAAAATTTCATTCATTTAGTTCCCAATCCCAAACCATGTGATTGAAATTTTCATATATATTTATATTTCTTCTGGGAATATCATGTTGTAGTATCTATCACGTATCGATCTGTTGCAGCTAATTGATGATGATGATCATGATGATGGTGATGGTGGTGATGGTGGTCTCATGGGTTCCGGCTGTACTTAATTTTCGTATGTCTTGCATTGCCAACACTAACAGAATTACTAAAAAAAAAATTATAAAAAAGTAACTATATGTAGTCTGATTGAACGCCTGATGATCAGAAACGCTTGTTGCGCGTTTATCATTCGATGATCTTTCGTCGTGATGACGGAAGCTGTATGTGTATTGTAGTTTTGTTACTAACGCTGTATGTAATTTTTTTTCTCACGGTACTTATATTTGGAAGCATCTTGATCTTTTTTGGGGGATTTTCATAGCGTCGTATCATTTGTCTGCATATATTAACGATTAATTTTTTATTTTCGATACTGTGTGCAGTGTCTAGAATTTTTTTTTATTTTTTTTTTCATCTTTCTTCGTTCATCGTCATTGATTTATTTTGACTCGAGTTAATAATTTATTATTTTCCAGGGCCCCATTGGTTTGGATGGGCCGAAAGGAGATGCTGTAAGTTTGTCATTTCTTTTATTTAAAAAATTATTTTTTTTTGCTGTACTTGTCACTGATAAGACGCTGCGACAATTTGCAATTGCCATTAAACGCATCTTCTTTCGTTAACAGGGTCGACCTGGTGAGAAGGGACAGAAGGGAGAACTGGGAACTGGATTTGATGTATTTTCTGCAGTGAAGGTATCTACCGACTCTTAATTAACGTAATGTAACCTTTAGTTAATTACTGTATTAATTTCATATTTACTTCTAGTGCCCCTAGGTATAGAAATTATTATAGATTCCTTATCTTGCTCCACTATGGCGAACACATATTTTTTTATCAAACATTCAAGTAGTACGAAATCCAGATTGAAAATTAAATCAGTACTAAATATTTTGAATTTAATGAGTATTGAAAAAGAAAAATTTGATCACCCGTTATCGACTAACATATTGAAAGTATATAAGTCAAGTGCTAATTGTAATCCTGGTATCATTACTGTCTGAAAAAATTCGTGTTAAGATTAATGCAAAATTGAGCTAAAAGTAGAAAAAAAAATGGCACGTCGAGATTCCTTCAGTTTCTTTTGCCTTCAATTTCGTCCCTCACTGGTAAAGACCTTTAGAAACGTCAGTCTTTTCGAAAGTTATAAAATAACGAGAGACACAGAAGGAAAAGCGAAGAAAAATGTCTCTCGCCAAATCAAAACTTATATTATCCATCTGTCGCGGCTGGAGCATTACATCCGAACCATCGATCTTCAATACCACTGGTAGTTCCTTGCCCGAAGTAAAACTACCGTCAAACGCAAAGAAAGGAACTACTATTTGACAAATTGGAATCCGTAGCGACGGTTCCGTCTGACAAAGGTTAAAGGGTCGACCCTTGAAACGAGTAATGCCGGGAATCTCAAGAATTCTTTCACCAAGAAATACCGGCAAAAGAAACTGAAGGTTCCCGTGTCTCGTATTTCGATTTAAGCTTTATTAGTCTTCGGTACGAGCGCGAAGGCTAATTTATTAAAAGACCACGTTACTCTTCCGTCGGTTTAATCCCCGTCGAAGCAAACGGTATATTTTTCCTTCACACCTTGCATAACGATCAAAAGCACAGATTTTTTAATGGCGCAATTAAAAAAATAAACGATCTTCCCGCCCACGGGTCGATGCACAGGGAATGGCGTTAAAGAGGTCTGTGACGACGACGCTTCGCGGCGGCCAGTTCGGATTTGCAGAACTCGTCGCTCTGAAGGTAACCTAACCTTCGAAAGCAATCGCTCGTTTATGGTTCTGAATTTACTTGTTATCACTCTTCATAGACGTTGCGTTATGCGGTGCTTTCGGTGTAGAGTTATATCTGTTGGTTTTACACCACCGCTATACGAGTCCCATGGCGCAATAAGAAAGAAAACAGTTTCGTTACCGTCCGTCGGTAAGGTAGATAGCTGCATCACCGAGATGAATTCCTTGTGTAAAAAAAAGAGGTAACACAGGCTACTACTCAACGAACACATTTATTACACTATTTTCTCATTGCCCACGGATCGTGTAACGGTGGAATATGTTGACTACGGTTTTGGTTGGTAATGGTATTTATTTTAAATTACAGTTTCTCTAGGTATAATACGTATATATCTCAGGGCATGCAGGAGTTGGAACCGCCATGATCAGTATGAGCATATTTCAACCTCCCCCAGTTATCAGTTCTTTTAGACCTTCCGTATCGATAGAGTTTTATCCAAACGATTCTTTTGTTGACTTGTAGCGATTTGATTTTTTTACCCGTAGTTCGCCTACTTCTAGGTACTTCAGGAGGGAGGGCATAATATCTCAGCGGAGAGCATCATAAAACTCAAAGTAAGTCCGCTTGCTCTCTTTGGGGCACCATGACGTTTCTTACACGAATTAAAAAAAGAAAAATTGACATTCGACTTCTCTATAAAAAATTCATATACCTGCGCGTGCACAATCATTTTAACGACTGTCGATGAATTTCGCGTTTCACTTTTAATGAAGCTCTCCAAACAGAAGGAATAAAAGAAAGAAGCATTTACGCTTAAAAGTTTCATTTAAAAAATGTAAATATCCAAGGGGTGGACGTTATAAAGACGTTTTATGGACTCAAAATGGACTTTACTTGCACATACGTTAAATTCTCGTACCACGTAGACATTTTCGTTTACGAGTCCTTTTTATATTTTTTTTTACTTTTTTCTTACATTTTTTTTTTATATGTTTCATGTATTATATGAGATACGACATTCAAATCCTATTCATCCATTTTCCCGCATGCTCATTGTATGCATATTAGGGGTTCGCATATCGATGGGAATGATGAAGCGTGCATGAGAGTTATTTCTGTCTATATCTTTACTTTTCGTTCTTTAGGAATATCATCTGTGTATATATATATATATATATATATATCGGAATATCGAAGGCATCGCCGTATTTTTTTGTTCTTCTTTTTATTAATGCAAGGGTAGAAAAAATTGACGTTATAGCCATATTATGCATGACGACGGGCTATTTACGGAAATTATTCCTTTATGTCTCTCAGCCCGAGATGCCAGACAGAGAAGTCTAGTTTACGAGCAGCTTCGATATTACGTCTCGCGTACTTACCATCCCTCGCTTAACTCTCGGCATTCAATCGTGCAATATTACCTGCAACATCCCTTACCACTTCCTTTCCAATATCTGGACGAACTTTGGTAAACTTTAGGATATATATGTATACATATCTTTATGTCCACCTAGTTCTCCTATGGAAACGCGAGCTTTTACTCTTATTTCGTCTATCTATATATTGCATCCTGCTGTACACTCTTGGGATGGAATTCCTATCGGGAGACATCGGCTGTCCTGGAGAACTTCTCCTTGTAACTTTCACGCCTCTAGTCATCCCACGGGATAAATCTGCTACCTTGCTAAGTGATTTATAACGAGAAGATAATAATAACGTTTAAACGATAACAGGGAGAGCCTGGTGAGCCTGGTCCACCGGGACCACGTGGTCCCCAAGGATCAGAAGGACTTCGAGGACAGGACGGCAGACAGGGAATCCAGGGAGATGCTGGACCACCCGGTGAGAAGGGAGCGCCAGGACCCATCGGTCCGATTGGTCCTGTGGGACCACCAGGAGTTTCAGGACCAAAGGTGAATTTTTTAGTATTTTTATTTTGACTTTTTTTCCCTTCACTTCCGCTTCCTTTGGAATCGTTTAATTTCCGAGGATCCTGATTATTCAGGGCGAACCAGGTGAATACGGACCGCCAGGATTTCCAGGACTTCCAGGACATCCCGGAATACCTGTGAGACACTTAACTAACGTTTTGGTCGTCCTTGCGATTTTTTCTTTTTTTTCCTCATTTATCTAACCATTTAAGTGGTGTTTGTTACTCCCAGGGAATTCCAGGCCGGAATGGCACACGTGGCTTGACTGGACGACGTGTGAGTTTTTGAAATATTTTTTTTTGTTCCAGGTGCTGGCGACACTGAGGGGATACTAACAAATTAATTTGTTTCTAATATTAATATTTTTATTTAATCATTGTACTTACTAACTGCATTGATATCGTTTATTGGTACTCTTATAGGCAGTTTGCGATAGCTGTCATTGTAACTGAATCTCCTGTCAAATTCTCTATGTATCTACCACGTTATATTAATTTTATATAAACTTTAATAACCATTGGACCTTTTCACTAGTCATTCCTGAATATAACAGAAAAGTAATTTTATTTTGTATTAACAAACTACCCAGTACTACCGTCTTATAATCCATTTCGTCTTATTAATAAATTTCAGTACTCAGTCCCGAATGTATCATGTAAACGTCAGAAAATTATTATTTCGAATTAACAAGCTAATTAGTACTTTCGTCTCGTAACCTGATATAAAATGACGTGCCACTAATTAATTCGTAAACTCTTTAATCCACGTGACAGTAATTAATTCAAAAGTAAATTAAACCTAATACTTTGTAGGTACAAAGTTCGTTCTGCTCGGAACGTCTGACAAAGTCATATTTAATTCAACCTCGTTTAACTAAAAGTACATGGATCTTGATATACATACGATAAGCCATTTACACATAACTTGATACAATTTACCCTGTATTACTTGGACACGGGCAACACTTATTTTTCTAATATTTTATGTATACTTTTTAATTAATTATTGATTTATTCAATATCTATAACAGCGACCGATTCTGTGTCTGTCTCGATGTAAACTCAGCCTGATTATTCCTTCGAATTTAACTAACCCTTAATTTCTTTCATTAGGGCGACAAGGGCGACAAGGGTGATCGAGGATTTACGACGTCATTGAACGGCGAACAATTCGCAACTGGCGTCATCGAAGGCCCACCAGGTCCACCAGGACCTCCTGGTAAGCATAATTAATTTTTCAAGGGCGATAATTATATTTAATTAAAATTATTACCAATTACGATGAAAACCTCGACGAGCGTGTATCGTCAGTGTAGACGGGAGTAAGGGTTGCGTAACACGAGAAGAAAAATGGCAAAATGTATAGAAAAATCGCAAGACGTTGATTTTCATGGAAAATATCACCGTGGTGACTGTACGTATGACGCATGTAGAGAAAATTCAAAAGAATTTGTAAAAATATTTTTTTTTTCGATTTTTCTTTTTCATTTTGAATTTAAATATATTTCATTCAATATCTTGCTCTCGGTGTGTTCTTTATTTTTGCCTCACGGCGTAGAGACTAGTTAATTTCGAAACAGAAGCTTTTGCCATCTTCTCCTCCTTTTGTGTACTTATTCTTCTTTACGACCGTTCAGTAAATTCTGTCGTAATATTTCTTTAAGCCATTTTCCATTGTTCTTTATTTAATAGACTTAAACAGCCTTACATTTTCCATCCCTTTCATGAAAACTGCCGTGCTGGTTCACAATATCCACGATTTTTTTTTTTTTTTTTTTTTTTTCGTAATGATACCCTCCACCCTCTACCCATTATCGTATTGAACTTCTTATATATACCACTCTAAAAAAATTGTCGCAGACATAAAAATTTAAAAATACATTTTCTTTCCTGTCAAAATAAACTCAAAAAGAAATCCCTTGGACCCATGCTCTCGTTCCGATAAAAAATTGAATCGTTACGATACAAAACGGTATCTTCCCTGATATCCTATATATATCAATTAATTACCCTTGACACACTTTGTCAGCAACCCCTCTTCCTCCGTCTTGTCCCGCACCCCGGAATTTCTGTCTTTTTCATAAAAAAAAAAAAAAAAAAAAGTTTAAAGTCCCGCGATTGCCTCCGGTTAAAAACTTCATAACGGGCACGCGCCAAACTTGGACTCTTTGAAATTACCGGCTGGCCACCGGAAGTAAGCAATAGACCGCGTCGTCTGGGCTGCCGTGGGATTTGACTCTGCTCACGTATTCTTCCCAATTAGTAACTTTATCCAATCGTAACTTTTAGATTGCTCGCGCTCCAATAACCATTGTGTACGATCGATTGGGAGATTTTGCTCGAAAGGTGGTGCCGGGTCTCTAGGTTCACTATTTGCATTGTCGTTTCCATTTGCGTTTCTTTCATTGTGCCTCTACCGGTATTCCTTTGTGCTTTCCCGTAGCCATAATAACAATAATGCTGATAGTAACAATAATGGCAACGATGATAATAATAATTGCAACGACAACAATAGCGTGGGTCTTTGACCGAGCAAGCTCAGAGGCAACGAACGGATCTGGGCAAGAGAATCCTTGATAATAATCGTTGAGAAACTTTTCGCCGGAAGTGCGGATCCCAAAAGTGCACGAGTGTCGAAGTAACTCTTGAAATCATCCCCTTATAGTCCACCTACCCTTACCCCTGCGTATCCCATAACGGTTCGTTCTCGTGTACACAGTAACCCCCCC
>NW_014333574.1:145593-164663 GCF_000341935.2 Cephus cinctus
CACCCCCGCCCCGCCCCCCACCTCATCCTCCACTGTTAAATGTCTACAATTCCCTGCCATTCATCTGAAATGCAAACGGTGCCACCCCCCTCCCGCTATCGGATCTGCTAACAGTTTGCCTAATTCAATCGTAAACAGAGATGTAGCCCCAAGTCATTTTACACTGTGCCAAGAGTTAACGAAAGATTGTTAAGGCATTGGTAAAAAATTGTATTGGCAACCATCACAGTAGAATTTGCAAAAAAAAATGTATAAAGTCTAAAAAGTATGATTTCTTTATTTTTGGATTAAACAAAATTTGTTGTATCAATTTGTAACGAGACTTACCCAGTAGAAATTTTGATTCCGTGATGGAGGCCACGATTCGATTGGATGAGAAGTAAGTAAAAGTCTAAGTGAGTAAGTAGTGATTGTTTTCATGTACGTGGTGCACAGGGCCCCAGGGCGAGAAGGGAGAACTGGGTCCGACGGGACCACCCGGCCTGCCCGGTGAGAAGGGTCCCCGGGGGAAACAAGGGAAAAGGGTAAGCTTCAGCGAGGTCCTCCGACTGATCAACGACTACGTACCAAAGAGAACAAGAAAAAAAAAGAGAAAAAAAAATACATCCAAACCATCTTGAACCTTGACCTAGAAAAGAAAAATCCAATCCCGATTAATTCCAGTGATTTCATTGGCAATTGATCCCTAATCGATCCGTGCCATATCCCTTTGACCCTGTATCCGTCCGACTGCCCCTTTTGTACGGTACAGCATGTAATTATGCATGCTAGAGAAAACTTAGAGCGAAGCTTCTTCAATGCCTGACCACTTGGGTAATTCTTAATAATATTGGCTGCTTGCACCTGGATAGTCTTAATGAATCATACGACTCTGCATGCTACTTTACTACTATACCATGCCATCCTATAGTATATTGTATTGTACTACCGTACCATACTGGTATAGTATTTTACTATTATACTATACGTGGTAAACACTGCCAGACAGAAGCTTCCTTACAACTTGTGGCTAATGCCAGGAAGTAAGTGCGACGTTCAGCTTACTCGGGTTGTAGTTGGTTACGCTCGGAGAACTTGAAGCGCGTTCAAGCCGTTCGGAGTGTTTGGGAAGTTTTGGAAATTGAATGTCGTCACGACGAAAATTCACCGCGAGAGAAAATTGTACGCGTGACTTGTGTTCGACGATTCGTTCAGATTATCGTTACGTCATCGACATATTCGCTATTGGCTGTTGGTCAATTGGTGATTTCTTTTCAAGAGATGCCGTGAGGAAGTATTTGTCTGGTGACGTTAATTTTTTTTGTGTACCCTATAATTACCTAAATCAATTTTCTCGATCGTTTCGCAGCATCGCTTTAATTAAGATCATTTATATATAATTTTTTTTTTTTTTTTTTTTTTTTTACTAGATCATCGCGAATGAACGGACCTGTATATATCTACTATTTCGGATATATATTTATCGTGCCACTCGCTAAGGTGCATATCTCGAGGATAATCGTGATAAGGAGCGTAGATTAAATACGTAATGTATATATTTTTTTTTTTTTTTTTTTTTTTTTGGAATCGCCTTGTACCACTGCGCGCTATTATTTTTGACTATTTCAAATTTATGTTTTCTCAATTGTTACCTGCATACGTGGGCAACGTATGCTACACATGATCGCTACTGTCGTTTATCTTGGCACTTGACGCTTTACTCGTTCACCTTAATTTTCGATTAACTGTTAAGTTTTTTTTTTTGCGTCTTTAAAAAAATGTTGGTGGCAGCAAATAACACGTTTTGAGTAATAGTACACGTATTATATATATTGACGTATATATATGTATATAAAATATTGAATGGTTTCGTTTGTATAATTTTTATTATTTCTACTTCTTTTTCTCTTTCCTCTTCTCATCGTCACGCTCATTTTTGTTTTTCTTCTTTTATATGTATTCAGCCAAATGACGCAACATGTTTTTTCCGAAAATTACGTAGTTCAGGAAGCACCGAAAATATCGACGGAAAAAAAAAATTAATAAACAAATAAACCACCCCGACCCTGACGCAACGAGCAAAGCAACAAAGACAAAGATGTAAAATGCTAAGAAAACTGAGAAAATTTTGCTCACTAACCGTTCATTAGCGCCATAACCACGCCTTAAACTTTACTTCAACATGCTAATTTTACATATAACGATAACCGTAAGTATGGCACCGGCTCAAGTGAATTCGTTTCTGGTTTTGCAAAAGGGAAGCTTTTTTTTTGAGTAGACATAAAAGCGGATGGAAGCAAGAGGAAAGGAAAGACAATGGAACATCGAGGAAAATAACCGTTATCCCTTCTGAAAGTGGATCATCGGATCCCGGAAGTTGGGCTCGGGCGTAGAAAGGGGAAAAAAAAAATATATAAAAAAATGAGAAAAACTCTTTTGCAAGACGAGGAAGGAAAAAAACATGGTCCGTTAAACGGCGGGCTATTTGAATCAAGTATACTTAGCTTGGCGTATCTAATTACGTTGTAATCCCTCGGCAAAAGTAGGTAGCTTGTAACTAATTTGTGTTTATGTAGCGAGTAACACCCACTACTTCCTCTGTGTGTTGGTTCAATCCACTAATCACTAATAACTACTACGGCTTGAGGCTCGCAAGCTCGCAACCTCGCCGGCGAACGCAACCCTGCAATGCGTGTAAGTATCAACTCCTGAAGTATGTAGCTTTTTCTATACCTGTCGAAAGATTTTTTTTTTTTTTTTCATACATTTTTTTTTCTTTTTTCTACGACCGTATCGAAGAGACTTGGGAAAAAATCGTATTAATAAAAAAGAAAAAAAAAATAATTATTGTTACCCATTTGACAGTGTTGACTTACGTAATTGTTTACTGGAGGCATGAATATCCGGCAATGGGTATTTATACGTAATATTTTGTATTTTGTAAAATTTCGTACGTAAATCGTAGTGTAATTAATTTTACACAGGGTTGGTTTTGGTGGGATTTATTAAAAATTACAAAATGCATCGTGTCAAGTATTTTCGATAAATTCGTTAATACCTGGTATCCTGCAGTTTACGTTGTCAATAATACTTCGCATCTCCCATGTTACAGATTTTGAATTAAAAATATAAAAATTCATTTTATTCGAACATTTCATATTTTTCGTATATTTTACAAATGTTTATTTGTAGTTTACTCTTTTTTTTTTTTTTTTCATTGTATATAAAATTTTCATGTATCTGGCTATATGCAAGAATTGATCTATTATGATTGTTGTGAAAGAATTTGAGATTACCCTTACCCTCCCCTCCCTCCTTCAATGTCTTCTTTCTTAATTCGAAAGACAGTCTACACTTCGTCGCACGAACCGGAGGACCTGGTTGGATCTGACCTAACAGTATCGTTGTAGGGATTCAAGGGGCAAAGCGGTTTGGCGATGACGAGGGGTGTACCCGGCACTCCGGGTCCGAAGGGTGAACCCGGTGAACGGGGTTACCGAGGCGAGAAAGGCGCCAAGGGCGATTTGGGTGCACCAGGTAGATTGATTACCGCCATTCTGCCACACGAAACCGGGCCAAATTCGGAATCGTCCTGCTCTCATCACTTCCCCGTTTGTCATCTATATTGCATTTATTCGTATCGTATTTAAAAAGTTAAAAAAAAAGAAATCGCGCACTTTTTTACGAATTTTACATCCCTTTGAGTTTCGTCTCCATCCAGGTCTCGAAGTCCGAGCAAATCATCGTCGCAGCTTCTCGCTAAAGGAGATTCCCCGGCTTCTAGGCTAGAAACACTGAGTGATTCTTTTATCTAAACGATATTTTTTTTTAACTTCGTTTTCAGGACCTAAAGGAGATCCTGGACCGCAAGGCTCGCCAGGATTGGATGGTATCAGCGGGGAGGCTGGAATTCAAGGTCCTCCTGGGTTACCCGTAAGGATCTTATATTTTTGGGGGGTGGGGTGGGGGGTTGATCTTTATGGCTTATATTTTTTGGGATACTTTATTATTTTTTAATTATTTTTTTATTTTTACCATTGTGATAATTTTACTAAAGATATATATATATATATATCATGGTTTATTATGTGTTTCCTTTCTTTATTGTATTATCCATTATTGTAGGGACTATCTGGACCCAAAGGAGAGAAAGGAGAATATGGAGACATTGGACCACCAGGTCTTATGGGACCTCCTGGTTTGCCTGGTCCTCCGGTTCGTATATTCTTGACGTATTATACTTTTTGTCTTTTTTTTTTTTTTTTTTTGAAACCTTTGTCTTTGGGGATATCGTATAATATATATATTTTTGAATGAACAGGGCTATCCTGGACAGAAGGGTGAGAAAGGAGAAAAGAGCGAATCGGTGAGTTTTTCCCTGTCTTATTATAATAATATATGTATATCTCGAGTATTGGTAATCCTGATATGTATATGACTTTTATTGTATTTTGATTGAAAAAAATAATTAGCAGTAATTAAAATAGCGTTTGTGTATATGGACTCTTAATATTATATTTTTTGTTTACATGATGGAATGTGGCTTGGCATTGACAGAAGTACAAAAAATTGAGGCGGAGACAGGTGCGTAATTATTATTTTAATTATTATCTTAATTAAATACATTAAACGTTAATACCACGTGACGCGTGTTTGATGTTTATGAAATAAATTTACGTTGAATCATTTAAATCGTGAAGTTAACGAAAAACATACATGCGATATGTAAAAAAACTTAGAAGCCTACACAGTCCTTTTTTTATATACGATAAAATTTTTCGATAAAAATATGGAAAAACTCATTTCAATTTTATTCCAGGGTGATGGCACATTCGAAGTTAATGCTGGCGAAGTGGTAAGACATTTTGTCATGTTATTTTTACGATATATCATGTAAATGTGGTTTATACCTTTAATTAATGACTCATTAAATTTAACAGATAACAGGACCACCGGGACCACCTGGACCTGCAGGTGTTCCAGGGCTCCAGGGTCCACCGGGTATAAAAGGAGATCGAGGACACGATGGCGCCAAGGGTGATCCTGTCAGTAATAAAAGAAATTGTATAGATTGAAATTTTGTATATTATTAATTACCCCAGCATAGAAATATTAATGATTTTCATTTGTTACAGGGTGAAAAGGGCACTAAAGGAGATCCTGGCCCGATGGGACTGCCTGTACGTAAAATGAATTTTAAATATAATTTCTCTTTGAGAATTCAACACTGTAGTGCAATCATGATGAATTGACATGACAATATTTTTATTTCAGGGTCCCATGGGATTGAGGGGAGAGTCTGGAAGGCCCGGGGATGCCGGGAAACCTGGCACCATGGTAAGATGGGCCTCTCGCTCCTAAGATCATCATTACATGCCTTCATCAGTCAATTATTGATACTCGTGCTAATGACTTAACTATTTGCCACCGTCATTCTCAAAAATAATCGAGTCATCACGTGGATGATCTTTGAACGAATGAACTTTGAATCTCATCTGAAGAATACATAATGACCTTTAATGATTACGAGAAAAAAGAAAAAAAAAAAAACAAAAGGAGTGGCACATAATTTGATTTTGAAATTTTTCCACACTATATCTATCTCATTGACTTTTGTGCCCACGCCATGCGCAATCCCATTAATTTTTAAATAATTATTTCTACTGACAAGCTCACAAATCTATTTCGCAACCGTCAAAACCTTTCTTGATTATATTCTCGTCCAAAGCTTATCACACGATTGTGACGCTGGTAGACACTTAATTGGCATACGTGACTCGCTATCGTCTTTCGCTAGCGGGTTTTAACGAAATTATTAACAGTCGCAATTAAAAACAGGTTGGCGCGTGGTGATCTGACTAACAACTAACACACGAGATAGGTACTACAAAGCCAACGACAATAACCTATCTAGTGCGCAACATCCGGGACTTCCGGAACACGCATATTAGCCCACGTCTTTAAGCCGAGCACGTGTCGAGGCTAAAATTAACCTATCGAGAACGTTAAATATATTTTGTCACACGTTTAACCGATATTGGCGCAGGTTAGGTAATAATTACAGATTGATACGCTCGCTGCATGGCTACATTGTAACTTACCTTGTTGTTCCCCAAAGAAAAAAAGTCAAAAATACGGGAAGACGAATCTCGAGGTGGAATTCGGAACGCCTTATAAGTCTCATAAACTCGTTGCTTGATTTCAATTTCATTCAACGTTATCCCTTCGCTACCATTCAATTATTTGTCAATAAATTTTATCAGTGATCCGTTAAATAAATTTATCAAACAGGCATTCCGTGTTCAACATTGAGGCTCGATATAGTTTTGTTCCTACAGAGTGGAATGGCGTGGTTTTTTTTTTCAATATTTTTCCAATTGTACATTTTGAAAGTTCAAAAGAACTGTGTCTGCTCCAATGGGGGTTGCGAATACTATAGTCACCCGCAAAAATTGATCGCGACTGCGCATCAGTGAGTTTATCGTTAATCGTATTTAAGGTACTAGCGATTTATACAGTCGTGCACAAAAGTTCTTAAAACACGTGAACGTCGAAGATTGATGAAAATGGCGAGTTGCGCATACGAATGTAAATACTGTTCCCAATGAATGCGTAGAACAGTCGGTATCCGAGTAACTTAGGGCTTCCAGGTGAACGACACTCGGCATTAGATACTTCGCATACCAACAGATCAATAATATTCTTCGTAGTAAAAGATCTAATTTAATTTTACGTTCACGTGGCTAATATGTTTGATATACAATACAGTATATAAAAACTGTACTTTCCAAGAGTTTTCATTCCGTCGATAATTTACAGTGATGAATATTTTCATTTTATCGGAAGCCAATTAATTATCTTTTCTTTTCTTTTCTTTTCTTGAGCTTTAATGTAACGACAGTCTCTAGCAAGTATTATAGTCATTAACATTGTCGTAACAAGTACTTAACGCGCAAAGGTATTTTATTCTATATCGACGTGCTTCGTTTTTGTAGGATTCAAGATGTGTGTCCGCTTACGGGGAGCGCGTTATTGTAATAGATGACGAAAAACATATTTCTCATAAAATCTATGTGTAAGCGATTGTTAGATTAAATGAATCTTGGGGTCTAAATCTGTACATAATATGCATAGACACATTTGATCGCAGTATATATAAATATATGCTTGTATGCTTCTGACGCTAGTCATGGATTTGTTGAGAAATATGGTAAAATTTTATTTAGTTGAAAAAAAAAGACATTTAACATAGCCTATATAGGATGACGGTATAAAAGCGAATGCGACAGATATATTAGTGGTTTTTGTATTTGGCGTTAAAATGAAATTTTCCTCACCTCGTTATTTCATATGAAAAATTATAAATTTCTCTACTTGGACATTACGTTTTGCGAAATTTCATAATTACCTAGAGATATACTTTTTGCGAAAATCTTCCAAGATCTTTAAGCACGATGCGACGTTGTACTCGAACAGCAATTATCTCGTGTAATTTGATAGAATGTCGGGCGCTTGCAAGGAATTCGCACAATCGATATTCTCGCGGTAATTTCGCATAATTGCGCCGTCGACACCGCATCGCGAGAAAAAGTGCACGTGAGAGCGGCTACTTCCGCGACGTTTGTCCCGCCGAAAGGACAAAACTGTAAATAAACATCCCCGTATGCAGGTGTCGCAACGCGTGTGACAATTTAACGATCGTGCGAATAAATCCGAATACCCATTAGCAGTAAAATAGCGTAATCGAAAAAAAAAAGAGACAGTGACGTTTATAAAGATAAATGTAAATTGCGTTCTCTAGGGTATTCATGTACAATTCTAAGAAACAACACGTGTGGTCATACTGCTCGAGGAACAAAATCACTGAATCTCGTTGAAGGGAAAAGAAGAAAAAGAAAAAAACTTAAATTGCCAAGATAGTCAATATTTTCTTTGCAATCTGCTCTCGCATAACTATAGAAATATTTTGAACGATCCAAGAAAGACTATACGCTCCCAATTAAACGACTGCTACATAACAGCGTCCCGTCTACTCGTGATAGGCGACCAATGAATTCACGACAAATGAAAGAAAAAGAAACCAAGAAATAACAAAGACAGTGTGAGAGAGAAAGTATGGTTTCAGGCATTTCTATAGAGATAGAGAAAGAGAAAGAGAGAGAATTGTATGGGCTAATTCTTAATACTAAGGAAGTCTAAGAAGATAAATGAAAGAGAGAATGAGAAATAATAACAAGAGAGGGGCGAGAGAGAGAGAGAGAGAGAGAGAGAGAGAGAGAGAGAGTGCGTATGTGTGTCTGGCAAGTAAAAATGAATTACCTATGTATAGATATATTACCCAGAGTCTTGAACGTCTTGCAAGCCGTGATTCTTGATATAGGTGCATAAACTATACCTATCCAAACACACGAGACTCCGTTTTGACCGTTCGGTATGGAAATATTGACGTTAGCACGCCAAGATCGTCGATGTACTTAGAAGAGGCTTGTACAGAGCGGGATGCTGTGCCAACACGCCTTAACGAGAATCCTCTGATCGGTGGCTAGAGATAAATGAGATCCACGTCCAAATAAGGACGTCGATTGCGTTCCGATGTTAAGCCATTAGTTAACGTTAGTTAAAAAAAAAAAGAAGAAGAAAAAGAAAAAAGACGTACGAGTTACGAGAGTAATGTAATTATATTAGCTACTTTTATATATTAATGTTCATTGTAATTTAAGGTTACCGTAAATGAAATACTGACAATTGTAAGGACGAAGGAGAGAGACTCGATGATTATGCAAGTCTTTATTATTATTATTATTATTATTATTATTGTGTAAGGGAAATCGCGGAGAAGCCATCCTTTCGATCCTTCGAGGATTACACGACGCACATCGCGATAATTGTACACACACACACACAGACACACACGCATACGGATAACGTGACACGCGTGTTTACATAAATTATAAAAAAAAAAAATTACGTAACACACAGAGACACGTACATCCCACTTGCGTAATGTAATCAAACAATTTTTGTCGATTTAGGATTTAACGGTAATTTATAAGGATTTTTAAATGTTAAGCGATATATTAATATGTGAAGTTGGGGGCTGGCGCGGTCCTTGAACTTTCGCGATTATATATATAAAAAAAAAAAGCATATTTGTTAATTAAGATACGGCGTTCCATAACCAAGAGACCGATGTCCTTCGTATTATGAAGTCACTAACAAATTTTTGTTTCATGATTATCCTGATTAATAAACAGAATGTGCATGTGCCTGTGTCCTTTGCTTATACATAAATGCCCACCTTTAATGCTTCTTTTTTCTTCTCCCCCTCCAACCCCCCCCCCTCGAACCACCCTCATTGTCATCTACACCACCCAACCACCCTCTTTGATCGTGTACCATGTCTTATTTGCTTTTGCATTTTGTTTTTTCCGATTGCTAATTATCGATCGGTCTGTTTCATTTATTTTTTTCCTTTTCGTATTTTGATTATTTGAAAAATTAACACGTGTTAATTTGCTGCGACCACGAATATTAATTTTATCGTTGAACCTTCTTCTTGTACTTGGTCATCGATTTTTACTCTTTTTTTTTTTAGAATTATTTGGCAGCACAGTGTCTGTAGGATGCATGATATTTTTTTTTGTTTTTACCAGGTGAACTTTCTTGTTTCCAATTTTTTTTTTTTTATCTTTTCTCATTCTACTTATCGTTCGTTATTATTGATAATCGACTGTACTATATTTGTATATTGATTTGTCAGCGATCAAAAGCATTGATTTTTGTATCGCGGTGCGAATTTATATTTTTTAATTTATCTTTTAAATACTGTTAGACGGGGCTCTTTGTTGCCCGTCGGTTTTTCATTTTTTCTTTTTTTTTTTTGTAATTTACTGAATAATGCGCATATTGTCGAAAAGAAAATATTTATGATTAACAGGTAATCGTATTACCTATGTTGATTTAGCGTAATCGTCTAAATCATCCGATCGCGTTCGTTCGACATTTATTTTTTATCAAATTTGATTTGATTTCCTCTCCCTTTCAGGGGCCGGCAGGGTTAGACGGCATGAAGGTGAGTAAAAATCGTCATTTTTAACCCTTTAATATATACATCTTTTTTTTCACAAAATTATTGTCATCTATGTCTCCTATTAAAACCCCCATACCCTGATATCATTTCAAGTTATAATTATACATAAGTTCATTCCAATCTAAAAAAAAATCAGCAATATAATCCTGAACTTTAAATAATTCAATATCCAAAAAAAGCGACAGGGTGTGAAAACTTTATTTAATGCTTTCAGGGTGCTCAGGGTGAACCTGGAACAAAGGGTGAACGAGGTGATCCAGGACTGCCTGTAAGTTTTTATTCAATGATTACTCTATTATTAATTACGATAATTATACCCGATCAATGACGCAATGCATGGTCAAAGATTATCTACAAGTAGGAGATGAAAATATATATTTTTAATAAAAATCCCCTAGAGCATAGTATAATTCCTCAATGTTTCCATTTACTGAGTAATTACCTATGAATGCTTCCCATTTTACTTTAATCATACATGTACAAGATCCATAGCAAGAGGAAATCATTAAATGTTCTCCAGTAACATGGTAACTCGTTAGTAACGGTTTTTTGTATTTGTCCCCAGGGTACTGACGGGATTCCCGGTGGAGAGGTATAGTGGCTTATGATATCACTGAACTAATAACTATCACGGGCATAAAAGGGAATTTTCGGAATGTTACTTTGTATTATTTATTTTTCCCATAGGCGTTATTTTCGAAATTTATTACACATAATGACTTTTTTTTTTAATGCTCCGGTTCAATATCTTCATTCCGAGGGATCTCTTTTTTTTTTATTATTTAACCATGTACTAGAGTCCCAATAACAATATATTATTTTACGCGAGGCTATTATTTAATTTAATCCAACCATTTAGTAGCTCGATGTCCAAAATAAATTATGAATAACGGGTTTAATGAACCGTCCTTGCTGTGTATGAATTTCAGGGTCCAAAAGGCGAAAAAGGCGCCCTGGGCGAGGCTGTGAGTATTATTTCATGAGTATTAGTTGATTTTCTCCAAAAAAGAAAGAAAAAGATATTTTTATTTTAGGCTTCGTATTTGTTCAACATGTTTCATCTGCCGAGTAAGATTTGTTGTACGTGGAATGTGTCAGTTTTTATACAAATCATAGGCACGGAGTCATGATGATAGAATTTGAATACTCTTATCAATTTACATAATTAACCTTATAGTACAAGTATATACGTATATATATTACTCTATCATAAAAATAATTTTCTATAAATATTAATCTGAATAGGAAAATACAATTGAAATTCGTAATCAATATGATTGATGTATCAATATTGATGAGTTTTATATATCTATAGAGTATCGATGCATTACTTTCATAAATGAAAAGGGTAGCATACAAGTAGCCACGTTTTCTACCCTTCGAAAAACCATAAACCCCATAGGATCATATCGTACCAATAAATTACATAGTATTATATCAAAGCGGCATTGGCGTAGAGTTGTTATATGCTGCCACCACCATTCTCCAAAATTGGAGTAGCACGGCAATAATTAAAAATACAAAAATACTCATTGCGTCCCGCTAAAAGACTCACGAAACATAAAGTCCTCGTAGTAATTACAGGGAGAAAGTGTTAGGCCGGAAGCATTCGGTGCAAAGTGAGAAAAGAAGCTCCATTACTGTTCATCACCTTTCAGACTATTCGTTCTAATGAATTATGCACAATTCATTATCAGTACTATGCACAGAATTTTATTATGCTTGGCCTATTTGCACGCCGCGATACTTTGACAGAATCGAATTATCCGGATAATAATAATGATACGAATTAAAATTTGTTCAGGGTCCAACAGGTAAACGAGGTCGTAAAGGCGATAAAGGAAGTAAAGGTGATCAAGGTGTACCAGGATTAGATGCACCGTGTCCTGTGGGTCCTGATGGTCTCCCGTTACCAGGATGTGGGTGGAAACCAGCCCAGGTACTGTATCTTCTATTGCACAGGCTTACATTACAATATTCCCTTAAGAGCACTCGTGGTCAGGACACAAAGAAAATACTGGAGCGAAAGACAAGACTCCCTAGTAATATCACGTTTGATATCACTTGATAACAAGAAATAGGAAAGACAAATCTTATTTGACTAAACGTAGACGCCGGATGGTATAGTGATAACTGTCAAACCTTATTTCAAAATGGATTCTGTAATGTGTTCCCATTTATGCTTTCATGTTCTACCTTATCGATACTCGATTTGCTAATATGCTCGAAAGTGCACTTAACCTTTCAAGTTACCATTACCATAAGAGCAGAGTAGTGCCAATGGGCCAAGAAAATTTAGGTGACGCCACTGACGCATTACAGATTTCGATTGAATTATCTTACCTCTTAGTACTTTCTGGTGTCAGTGTAAATTTTCATTGTACTCTAACATACTTTTGCCATAGTTGTTGGTAGTGCATTAGACTAACTACTAATTGATTACTAATATGGTGTGCTGTGAACGAGATCGTTGTTTTTGGGACTATCGTGTCTGGTTACCAGGAAATGATGAGCACTTCTTCACCGGCTGCGGCTGGTCCTGAGCCTGCAGAAACGGATTACGAGACGGACGAGAGGGATGAGGAGGAGTACGAGGAGTACACGGATCCGGCTGGCAATTTAGCTGAGCAATAATACTCGCAATACGCTGCCCTATACTCACCACCTAAGACGTCTTCGTCAATTTTACAAGTCAACTCACCTTCTTCCTAAACTAACGCGTCCTGGTAATTTCATTCCTGTAGATATAGTAATAACAATGGGTGCATGAAGAATAACGTTAATATATGTATATTAATTTATTGGGCATTTAATTTATTTTAGTATTTCTATGTGGAAGTTATGTGACGATTATGGTACACTGATAATTGAAATAATGTAAAATAAAAAGAGGCTAATGATCCAAGTGGTCCAAGCCGTAATAACTAAATATGAACGGTAAGAAAATGGTTTTTTTTTTTCATTTTCAGCCAATAAATAACATCTTGCACGAATGGCTGGAAGAGGAAGGGCAGTGATACTGACGAGATGGACAGTAATTAGTTATTATTTGACAGTTATCAAGGATTCATCGTAATCCACTCATTCATCGTATCCTAATTAAACGTAATTAATCAAGTTAATATTTAAAATTAAATACCTTACCGGTAAGTGTTGTAAATAAGTGTACTTACAGTGTCTAGCGCCCACAGTGTTGTGTGTACATAATAAAAATCGATAATGAAAACGATAATAATGGCTATAATAATAATGACAGATATCGCGTAATGCGTTTTAATTGAACGTGCTTATGCATTCGCATTCGTATGAGATAAAGTTTGAAAAAAAATCCAACCGTAATCAATGACAATTCATTTAATATTAAATAGACGGTGACAGAAACAGGGAGGATAATTTATAGAACAAAAATGTATTGTGAAAATTATTATTGATTAATTTAGCCATTAATTATATTTTTTGTAACGCACAAAACGAACTATGACGTGTATCTAATTTATTTGCGCGCAAGTCATGACAAGTGCGCGTATGAGATTAATTAATTAACAGTTTGCATTTTTAAGAAATTTCACTGCTGAATGCATTAAGATTTTCACTTCTTTTTCGCAATTCAAGTATTACGTAACACGTGTAGCAGTTCAGTTGTGCACCATGTGCAAGGTGTAATGGTTGATGCTTTTCAAATTTAATTTTTGATACGTATGATAAGTTTAATTCATTCGACAATTTTGAATTTGTTATTCATGCTGCAGGGACGAAATTATACAAAGTGTAAACGTATAATAACATTAATTAATACAATTGATAATTAAATTATTTTCCCATTGTTGTAATGCAGAAACGAAATGTAGAATTATTTTTGTCATCATTTAAATAATAATGCCCAGTTTTGACACGCATCAGCCATGCTTCGAGAAAAACATCAATCTCTGTAACATATATGTTTATTACTACGGGATTCAACAAGAAGACCAGTTTCTTTGTTCCCATTAAGTCAGGTCATTTTTTATACAATTAGAATAGACGCATAGTCTTGTATTTTGCACTAAATTAATAATATCGTTATATTTAGGATAAATAAATCAAGTGTACACATGTCAATATTAACAGATATTGTAATAAATTTTCTGTGTATTATAATTACTCATGTTACGTCATTTGTACAGGCCATATTCTTTATGAGACATTTTATGAATTAATTTGCAGTTGTCAAAAAAATTGTATTTAATTTATATTAGGAGACGTATGATAATATCGAAGTCCGGTTTACTGAGACCCTTTGTAAATTTCCCGAAAACTTATAGTTATAGGAGGTCGACCAATCATGAAGCTTCAAACAAAATCTTGCTACTCGATGTTGGGAACGTTAGTCAGTCAATAGCCATACGCTATTCCAGTTCGGTGCAACGAGACAGAACTAGATACAAGTATGTATTCTTATTTTATTTAAACTATTTTTTATAATATGCAGAACGATAGGATATGAAACTGTTTTGGCCTAACTGAAATTCACTTCCATTCTCTTGTTATTAAATAATAATGAAGAAATTAAATGTTACGAAAATGTGGATCACCGTAAAAAATACTCAATATGTAAGATGCAAAGTTAATGACATAACACTATAGCTTAAGTCAGTGTTCTCAAATGTTGTTTAGAAACGAGAATAAATGTATTTTAGCATTCATTTCCTCAATATGCTTGCTTGACTTTCTTTTTTCGATGTGACTTTTAATCTTTGCCACAGAATATAATTATATGAAATATAGTGGGAGCATTGTACATGTAATATAATCATTTTATGGGTAGGGGTTAATAAAAATACAAATTTTTTAACATTCATTATACAATTCTTGATATACAACTTCATGACATTTAAAAAATCTTTTTTTCCATAGCACACTAACTATTCAATATTTTGTGATGCTCATTATTCATAGTGATAATTAGGTTTAATATAAGAGTACAAAATGTCTAAAACTCTATTGTACTGCTATTGAGCACTTAAAAAATCACATTGCTATAAATTTTATAGTGTAAACAAATCATATTTGCAAAAAGTTCATGGGTTTATATCTACTACTTTGTACACATTTAATTTCTTATGTCACAATAGAAATCAATAAGAGACTAATTAGCCTATTAGTGATCATTCTATATTAGATTGATCATCGGTCTCAATATTTTTAGGTGTATAGTACATTGAGTCTAGATAGAATCGTACAAAGTCAGTCACTACGCTTCTATCTGGAATGCTTTGACTCATTCCATACATAGCCATCTGAAAAAAGAAGGAAGGGGTATAAAATCAAAAGATGTTATTGATTTGAATATCGTAATGAATTATAAAGTATTTTATACCTTTCCTTCGACAGGCTCATCTGGCTGTTTCATAATATTCATCAGTTCATCCTTAACATCATTTAAAAATCTATCAGCCACTCCTTCTTCTGTGTGGACATACGTAATACATATGTGAATACCACTTGGAAACTGTAGTGCATTTAAATTCCACCCTCTTGCATTTAAAGCCTCAGAGAGTCTAAATATATGGAAATCATTGGAACCTAAGGCTATAACAGATGTTGCCGGTGTTCCAAAAATGAAAATACAATCTAGTTTCCTCAGTCTGAAAACAGTGATCCATCAAATAATTCTAGTGTAATAAACAAATAATTTTTCATTTGCAAATAAGGTAAACATACTCTTGTTCGATGTACTTGGTAGTTTCAATAATTTTCTTAGTTGCTTGTACATAACCATCATGACCAAAGTACATCATGGCTGCCCAACATGCTGCAATTATTCCTCCGGCTCTAGAACCATTTACTGTTGGTGATCCATAAATACCACCCGGCCAATCTGTTGTTACCGTGAATTGATAATGTCTATATTTTTTCTCTCTGTATAATATTACCGATGATCCCTTGGGGGCATATCCATACTAAACAAACAATGTAACAAATTTCAGAATACAATATCCTCAAATTACTTATTATATTTAAATAAAATTATAAGTTACCTTATGGGTATCAGCAGATATACTAGTAACTCCAGGCAGAATAAAATCAAAAGGTGGAATAGTATAACCTGCATCTTGCATAAAACAAATTAGGAATCCACCAAGGCACGCATCTACATGCACAGGTATACCATATCGTACACCTAGTTCAGAAATTGCTTCTATATTGTCTTTAGTTCCATATGGAAAATTTGGTGTTGAACCAACCAGCTAAAATAATACATGATAGTGTCACAGCTTAAAAATATTTACAAACTATTTTGTACATACAATAGGTAAAAGGTAATTACCATTATCGTATTTCTAGTAATAGCTTTTTTCATGGCTTCAATGCTGACTGTGCAACTATGAGGATTTATAGGTACAGTACATACTTTAATATTTAAATACTGAGCTGCTTTGTCAAATGCTGAGTGTGCTGTAATTGGCATTAGAATTTCTGGTTTCGTTATACCTTTGACCTCCTTTGCATAGTCTCTGTAAGCTTTACACGCTAAGAGAATTGATTCCGTTCCTCCAGAAGTCATCTATATAATGTGTATTAATTAATGATTGATCAGAAATATTACGTGATTGAAATGATTTTATGTTATGGTAAACATACTGTTCCACAAGTATCAGGGCCGCCATTAAACAAATGGCAGCTACTTCGAACAACTTCAGCTTCCATTTTGCATACACCAGGAAAAACATCAGGATGCAAAGGATTTGTATAAGAAGCTACCCCATAAACATCTGCCATTAATTTAACAAGATCTGCATCGTTTCTGTATACGGTACCGGAAACGCTACCATTCGTCCAGTCATAGTCACCTATTATTAAATATCGATTCATTATTTATATTCTTCTTAATATCCAAATGTTTTTAAATAACTTTTGTCCTACCCAAATTCACGCATTTCTTCACGTGATCCAAAACTTCATCATGACTCATACCCTTTTTCGGAAGTCTACTAAGGATCGTAATATCTTTCAGTCTATGAATGGCTTCTTTTTCAAATAAATCATTTAAATTACTAAGTTCTTTATCAATTCGTTCGCGAATCCAAGGCACGTATCTCGCGAGTTTAAAAATTTCTTTCCTTCCGCGTTTAACTAGACCTGAAAAAGAAAACATTTTTTACCCTATTATATAATATTTAAAGTTATCAGTGTCTAATCATACTTGGATTTAGAATACATAAATTATGTCCACTTTGAATTTATCTAGTTACTCTTTATAATGCCAACGTCGTATCGAATAGATATACAAATTTAATAAACTTCGCCGTTTATCAGTGTCATGTAATGAATCGATTATTGCAATCAAAAGATGATAAAAGATAAAATAAATTCGGCATATCATATTGCATCTTCATACATACTTTCATCTTGAAAGATAAAATTCCACAACCAAACACCAGCTAATACTGTAGTCGTTGTAATTGTTACAATTTGCCATGGTTCTTTATCCCTGAAGACATTATTAATAAATCCCTTAGCGGGATCAGCATAACTTATACTCATATTTTACCTGAAATATAATAAAAGCACAGTCATTGAACATTTGTAATAACGCATGCGCGAATAGCTCAATAAAAAAAAATAATCTGAAAACAAAAGCTCAAATTACTCAATTTTTTTCGTTGGTTAAATATAAACAAACTTGAATATTTTACTTCTAGTTGCTTATACCGTTATACAATGATATTCCAACATTTTATGTTTTCGGAGTAAATAATATTCATGACAATTTCACACGCGTCAACCATAATTTTAAACCACGCATACTTATTCGAAACACTGGTAATTATAGAGAATTATTAATTCAAACTCCAATCACCTTAACAAAATCATATTGAGCGGGTATTAAAAGTTAGTCTTTACCTTCAACCAGTTAGACTAGCAAGTGACTGAAGAATGGGCAGGGTTCTTTTCTAAAAATACACATGCAGCAAGTAGAAATACAAAGGCCAATTACAGAAACTCGAGCGTCCTCCACAGTTATCTCTCAGTTATCTCTATAGAGTATATAAAATGACACGAACTAAAACTATTAGTCACTTTGTTTTAAGAGATACGAGTGGATTATTTGCTTTGGAAGCCATTGCTCAGTTGAATGACTCGATTGTCGTCAGCTTCGTCTTGTGATAAGACCTTGATAACTTGTTTTGTTCACAGACACACCGCTAGATAGCGCCATTATACGCTCGAGGCAAGTCGTACGATTAGAGAGGAGAGGAAAAGGTTCATATGTTGGAAGCAGAGATGAGCAGGGAGATGCACAACGCCACGGTTTCAGGCGATACCAAAATCATGCCGCTAGATCATAGCGGTGAGTCTGGAAGTAGAATTTTCTGATCATCGCCTCCGTCGACAATGTGAATCCCGTCGTAGCCGAGCTAAACGTGAACACGAACGTGTAGCTTGGCGGGCAGAGGTTCTCCGCTACTCACCGCTGGTTCCCAAAGCAACTCTTAGAACGAGACCGGGAACTATAGACCTCAAGAATTATTGAGGAAGCCTATTGTTGAAATATTTTTAAGACATTTTTAAGAAAGTGCCAACTTGACACGCGTGTAGTACCTCAATTTTTACTAAATATTATTTGATCTTGATTTACTTTCAAAATTTATTTAAAATATAGAACTGAGGCTAAATCAAATTCTCGCAGAATATACGAAGTAGATACAATTTGAATTGAAAATGTAGAAAATTGAAAATAAATTACATTCAAATTGAAATATTAATAACTTAAGTGTTTGTAACATTAAAATAATTAATTAAATCAATAATATGCAGTAATCAGTACTCAGTAATCGGAAATTCAGGCCAAGCATATTTAGAAGTACTGGAAGTTGCCCAAAATTGTGTGCGCGCAAATTCGACGCGCAGGACTCGTCGAGCCGGAGCAGGCGGATGGTGGGGGGAGCGATCGAGCCAGTGCCCGGACTCGGAGCGCTCATTCTTCCTCGAGCCGGTCTCCTATACTGGTCTCTTGGAA
>NW_014333574.1:166527-183365 GCF_000341935.2 Cephus cinctus
AATAAATTATCTTGCAACACTTATACACTTTTCGAATCTCCTGTTCCTTCCTATATCTCCATCACTCTCCTCCTAGTATAAATCCTTAAAACTAAGTTTTTAAAATGTCTTTTGGAAAAAGAAAAGTCCAAAGTGGTAGCGCATGTAACATACCACACGTATATTATATTTTAGTGATATATTTTAATATATTTATAATCTCATTGATATTATTACTCTTTCGCGGACTATAAATGTACATCTGTACTTGTAATGTATATCTGTATACTGTATCATTATTGCATTTGTCCAATAAATTATCTTGTAACACTTATACACGTTGATATTCTTTTGCCCTATGCGAATATCCCAGAGTACGAGTGAGTTCTGCCTCTCTCTGACTCTCCTCCATTATAACAGTATACTTTTCCTTCTCCTCCATCCTTATGCTGCAAAAGTAAGTTGCAAAAGTAAAGGGATTTTTTGAAAGTGCCCTATAGCAACTTGATCTGTACCAATCTCTTCCGAGATACAGCTGATTTTCGAATTAGTTTCGGAATTATTTTATTCGAGAAAGTTCACTCGTTCTCTCAGAGATGGCGCCACATATCATGCCCAGGAGGTGCTGCCCTCTTATCGGCAAAAATTCGAACTAATGCGAATTCTTTAATAAAATTTACTCATTGAAATTTCGACGATGGGATTTTTAAATTGAATTTGGAATTATTTTGTCGGAGAAAGTTCACTCTTTCTCTCAGAGATGGCGCCACATATCATGCCCAGGAGGTGCTGCCCTCTTATCGGCAAAAATTCGAACTAATGCGAATTCTTTAATAAGATTTACTCATTGAAATTTCGACGATGGGATTTTTAAATTGAATTTGGAATTATTTTGTCGGAGAAAGTTCACTCTTTCTCTCAGAGATGGCGCCACATATCATGCCCAGGAGGTGCTGCCCTCTTATCGGCGAAAATTCGAACTAATGCGAATTCTTTAATAAGATTTACTCAATTGAATTTCGACGATGGGATATTTAAATTGAATTCGGAATTATTTTATCGAGAAAGTTCACTCGTTCTCTCAGAGATGGCGCCACATATCATGCCCAGGAGGTGCTGCCCTCTTATCGGCAAAAATTCGAACTAATGCGAATTCTTTAATAAGATTTACTCATTGAATTTCGACGATGGGATATTTAAATTGAATTCGGAATTATTTTATCGAGAAAGTTCACTCGTTCTCTCAGAGATGGCGCCACATATCATGCCCAGGAGGTGCTGCCCTCTTATCGGCAAAAATTCGAACTAATGCGAATTCTTTAATAAGATTTACTCATTGAATTTCGACGATGGGATATTTAAATTGAATTCGGAATTATTTTATCGAGAAAGTTCACTCGTTCTCTCAGAGATGGCGCCACATATCATGCCCAGGAGGTGCTGCCCTCTTATCGGCAAAAATTCGAACTAATGCGAATTCTTTAATAAGATTTACTCATTGAATTTCGACGATGGGATATTTAAATTGAATTCGGAATTATTTTATCGAGAAAGTTCACTCGTTCTCTCAGAGATGGCGCCACATATCATGCCCAGGAGGAGCTGCCCTCTTATCGGCGTATGTGAAAATAAGAAAGTGAAGAATGAAAGATAAAGAAATAAGGAATTAATGAGGAAATAAATATAGAAGAAGAATAAGGTTGCAAATGGATATAGAAATAAAGAAGTGAAAATAAGATTATAAGAAAGAAATGAATATAGAAATGAAGAAATGAAGAAGTAGAAAAGTAAGGAATAGAGTTATAAAAGTGGAGACGAAATGAGGAAAGAAATAAATAAGAAAGTAACAAATGAAAGATAAAGAAATAAGGAAGTAAAGAAGAAATAAATATAGAAGAAGAAGAAGGTTGTAAATGGATATAGAAATAAAGAAATGATGTATGTGAAAATAAGAAAGTGAAGAATGAAAGATAAAGAAATAAGGAATTAATGAGGAAATAAATATAGAAGAAGAATAAGGTTGCAAATGGATATAGAAATAAAGAAGTGAAAATAAGATTATAAGAAAGAAATGAATATAGAAATGAAGAAATGAAGAAGTAGAAAAGTAAGGAATAGAGTTATAAAAGTGGAGACGAAATGAGGAAAGAAATAAATAAGAAAGTAACAAATGAAAGATAAAGAAATAAGGAAGTAAAGAAGAAATAAATATAGAAGAAGAAGAAGGTTGTAAATGGATATAGAAATAAAGAAATGATGTATGTGAAAATAAGAAAGTGAAGAATGAAAGATAAAGAAATAAGGAATTAATGAGGAAATAAATATAGAAGAAGAATAAGGTTGCAAATGGATATAGAAATAAAGAAGTGAAAATAAGATTATAAGAAAGAAATGAATATAGAAATGAAGAAATGAAGAAGTAGAAAAGTAAGGAATAGAGTTATAAAAGTGGAGACGAAATGAGGAAAGAAATAAATAAGAAAGTAACAAATGAAAGATAAAGAAATAAGGAAGTAAAGAAGAAATAAATATAGAAGAAGAAGAAGGTTGTAAATGGATATAGAAATAAAGAAATGATGTATGTGAAAATAAGAAAGTGAAGAATGAAAGATAAAGAAATAAGGAATTAATGAGGAAATAAATATAGAAGAAGAATAAGGTTGCAAATGGATATAGAAATAAAGAAGTGAAAATAAGATTATAAGAAAGAAATGAATATAGAAATGAAGAAATGAAGAAGTAGAAAAGTAAGGAATAGAGTTATAAAAGTGGAGACGAAATGAGGAAAGAAATAAATAAGAAAGTAACAAATGAAAGATAAAGAAATAAGGAAGTAAAGAAGAAATAAATATAGAAGAAGAAGAAGGTTGTAAATGGATATAGAAATAAAGAAATGATGTATGTGAAAATAAGAAAGTGAAGAATGAAAGATAAAGAAATAAGGAATTAATGAGGAAATAAATATAGAAGAAGAATAAGGTTGCAAATGGATATAGAAATAAAGAAGTGAAAATAAGATTATAAGAAAGAAATGAATATAGAAATGAAGAAATGAAGAAGTAGAAAAGTAAGGAATAGAGTTATAAAAGTGGAGACGAAATGAGGAAAGAAATAAATAAGAAAGTAACAAATGAAAGATAAAGAAATAAGGAAGTAAAGAAGAAATAAATATAGAAGAAGAAGAAGGTTGTAAATGGATATAGAAATAAAGAAATGATGTATGTGAAAATAAGAAAGTGAAGAATGAAAGATAAAGAAATAAGGAATTAATGAGGAAATAAATATAGAAGAAGAATAAGGTTGCAAATGGATATAGAAATAAAGAAGTGAAAATAAGATTATAAGAAAGAAATGAATATAGAAATGAAGAAATGAAGAAGTAGAAAAGTAAGGAATAGAGTTATAAAAGTGGAGACGAAATGAGGAAAGAAATAAATAAGAAAGTAACAAATGAAAGATAAAGAAATAAGGAAGTAAAGAAGAAATAAATATAAAAATAGGAAAAGGTTCGAAATGATTCCAAGAGACCAGTATAGGAGACCGGCTCGAGGAAGAATGAGCGCTCCGAGTCCGGGCACTGGCTCGATCGCTCCCCCCACCATCCGCCTGCTCCGGCTCGACGAGTCCTGCGCGTCGAATTTGCGCGCACACAATTTTGGGCAACTTCCAGTACTTCTAAATATGCTTGGCCTGAATTTCCGATTACTGAGTACTGATTACTGCATATTATTGATTTAATTAATTATTTTAATGTTACAAACACTTAATTTATTAATATTTCAATTTGAATGTAATTTATTTTCAATTTTCTACATTTTCAATTCAAATTGTATCTACTTCGTATATTCTGCGAGATTTTGATTTAGCCTCAGTTCTATATTTTGAATAAATTTTGAAAGTAAATCAAGATCAAATAATATTTAGCAAAAATTGAGGTACTACACGCGTGTCAAGTTGGCACTTTCTTAAAAATGTCTTAAAAATATTTCAACAATAGGCTTCCTCAATAATTCTTGAGGTCTATAGTTCCCGGTCTCGTTCTAAGAGTTGCTTTGGGAACCAGCGGTGAGTAGCGGAGAACCTCTGCCCGCCAAGCTACACGTTCGTGTTCACGTTTAGCTCGGCTACGACGGGATTCACATTGTCGACGGAGGCGATGATCAGAAAATTCTACTTCCAGACTCGCCGCTACGATCTAGCGGCATGATTTTGGTATCGCCTGAAACCGTGGCGTTGTGCATCTCCCTGCTCATCTCTGATTGGAAGTGACTCGTTTCTTGGATCATAATTATTAATGTCATTTCTCTTCACTCGTAGCGCAATTTTCCCAAGTTCGTCCATTGAGGATTGACTGGATAAGCCTGCAGAAGAAGATGAAAGGAATCATCAATGCAGAAGAAATTGTCAGTGACAGTTACTCAACGTCAGCACGAAAACGGATGAACTACTTTCCAAATTTATTCACAATATAAACTTGAGGCCAAATGAAAATCTCCTTAAATGGTAGAAATTAATTAAACTTAAATTTAGTAAATACAATATTACATTTGTAAAATTTTGTCAATAGATCAAACAACAATTAAAATATGAAAAAATCGATTATATAAGTATTGAAATAAATAATGTGTTTATGTATTATCATTTAAAAATAAAGAACCACGACGAAGAACACTTGGAAGTAGTGGGAGCTGCAAAATTTGACAGACCGTATACTTACTGCACCCTTGTAGTTCCGGAAAATTCTGTTAAAGAGCCTGGAAAATAAATTAGCCCCTAAAATTGCATTTTCTATTCTATATCTTAAATAAATCGAAGTAGCATAATCTTCACGGGCAGATCAGAAAGGAAGCATTCTTGGAACTCTAAATTATAAAAAGGTTATAACTTGTAATACTTATTTTTCGAGTCTTCATTTTTTGTTTATTTACAAATATTTCGTAATCGTTAATGTACTCGGTAACAAAATTTCATTGCACATATACAGAATAATCGTTTTGCGCTGTGGCGAAAATTAATCAACAATGCCTCCACGTAATAAAAACAATACTGATTCAATTGAGATACTGCGTAATCGTAGTATCGTAACATATACTCAGTCATTAATGTTCACATATAATGTAGCCGCCGTTTTTTCCATTCGTCAAGCATAGCCTTAGTATTACATTTATAAAATACGAAGGTACCAACTGAAAAAAAAAAAGAAATACGAGCAACTAATTAACGTAGACCTATGTATCTTGAGCTAGGCCGAACATCTCGGAACTCAGTCACGAGCCTCATTAATTAATGCAAACTATTATAAGGCATTCACACTATTACGTTACTATTGCAATTTTATATCATTTTGTTTCTTTTTCTAACGAATCTGTGCTCCATTATTTCATTTATCAATTTGCACATTTCATCGTGGAGCATCTCCCACGAAAATCCAGAAATGCTATAATGTTTATGTTTCAAATTGAAAATATTTTATATTCGCTTACCCTAATGGGAACAACAATTAAAACTGGAATTCACTACCTGAGGCGTATGATACTTTCAGGCCAACATTTCGCCACTTTCTAGAGGCGTGACTTAAGCCCCTTTTGCTCGGCATTCATCGTTAAAATTATTCGTAACAATTTATTGGAAATATAGTTATATCACAATGAAGACGCGAACTCACGGTGGATCCTGCATTCTTCCTTAAAATAAATAATTCATATTATTTACATCTACTTTGTATATGCAACACTTGAAACGGGAAAGTTGATTAAATTCAATGAAAAATAATTTTTTTTAAATCTCATTCACAATTCCCAGCGACGTTAACAATTTTCAAAAAAAAAAAAACAGAAAAGTCTAAACAATATTCACTTTGCAGGATCCTTTATAGTACAAGTCATATTCGAGCTTGAAGATTTATGCGTTCCTTCTTTGTTATTAAAAAAAAAGATTGTCGTTCTACTACGGGTCAATGCAATAATAATTAAATTAAAAAATGTAATCCACTAATTATGTGAATAATCCCGGAGTTCGCGATTCAAGGCTTACAGTGCAACATCGTGCAAAACTCAAACTCAACATCGACAATTAAGTACATACATACTACAGCCTCAACACAATCATTAATCCGTAATATAGATTATTTAGAAATTTAAATAACGCACGATCTATCGATCATTATTCCGATTATTAGTGTCGAATATCTGGCATATATATTTATACATTATTATCGTCAAATAAAGAGTATGGTTCCGTTCGAGGAATGCATTTATCCTTAAACAGTAACAATTAGTTTCTTTTAAATTTCAAAATTTTCGCCAGGAAACACATTCAAACTTCGAATATACGCGCGATATTAGTCTTAATCATTTTTTGATTAATCAATGATTAATCAAAAAGCATGTGTTTCCAACCTAAGAAAATCCCTGGAGGAAACGCGACGAAGGATCGTAAAAATTTTGGAAACTTTCAAAAATTATACGAACCACGAGCCTTTTTGTTACATTAAAAGTTTCATAAATGATCACTCGAAATTGTCATTTTTGAATGTATCGTAGTCATTAATAATCATTAAAAATTCCTGTTACAATAAAATCTCACAATCTTTCTATATCATAGAAAAAAATACGTTCCTTCGTCGTGCACTACATTTACAATTCTTTCATAATTTTTCACACTCGAACGAGCCAAACTCAAAATTTGATCCCGTAAAAACTTTCAGTGTTGTTGCATCATTTTTTATAGGCCTGACACGGATCTATCAATCGCTTAGGCATATCTCGTTAGTAGAGCAATAATATATTTTTTTTTATTTCTCATAACTATCTGTGTAAATATATTTACTGTGTATCTGAGTGAATGCATCTGTAGCTGTATACATTTACAGTATACCTATGCCTTTATCTTGCGTAACCTGTCGCGCAAATTTCAACGATGATTCAGGCCGGACATTTTCTTTCTCATCGCTTTCAAGAACCATTTAATCGAACAACGGGATCGGCTCGTGTCAAGACGAAATAGGACGTAGATCCAATATATATAAAATTCGAATATCCAGCAAATCGAAAAAAAAAAAACGAGACACTTTTCAACAGCATTTAACTATAATCTAACGCGTTAGTTTACTGTATAAACTATACAAATGAGCGCTTGACAATTGGGATAAACCAAACGTTTTGGACGGTACAGTCAAAAGCATTTAACGTAAGAGCCAAAGAATTTTTTTTGAGTCACCAGTCACACGGTGCGTCAGCGATTTACGACTGCTGATACGACTCCCTTTTTTTTTTCATTATTTTAAATCACTGGCTAAGGGAATCGTACGATCATTTATTTACGGCAATTACTTTCCCTTATTGCCAATCCTTTAATGTAATGTATATATAATATCCGCCATGGAACATACTCGTTTACCTTACATTAACACATTCGTTCATTCAAATTGAACACACGGTAATTCCCTAGTCCAGTCTGTCAAGATAAACTTTTTTAATTCAAACTTATTTTCCACTCTTGCGCGATGCATCTATTCATTTAAATACTGCAATTCTGGTTCTGCCGTATCATTCCAGTTTACCCTATCAGTTCCAGCGGAGTTATCGTGTTCAGCCTTCGTGAATAATTCAAAGAAAAAAATTGGAGCCTTATAAAAAATTATCTTTAATACTCGTATTCCAAATTCCGTACGGATCTGAAAAAAAAACGAAAGTTTATTTTCCTTATCAACGAGCTCATTTCTCTTGATTTAATTGATCCTACTGAATGTTATATAACGTAATCATGATTACCATATGCAATAGGATATTTGTACAGTGCCTTGTTTCAATATCAATATGACGTAACGCCGTGCGAATAAAGCTCAGAGAAATACAGAGATCTAGACGTGACGCAATACGAAACAATTTTTGACAACGACTAATTCAAGTGCATGACCAATTGCAATCAAATCCGTACATATATCGAATGAAGTACTGGAGAGTGATGGTTACTTGAGCCGTTGCGTAACGTTTGCCAGGGCAACGGCAAATGCCTGCAAAGCGCTGAAGGGATATTGAAAGTCCAACGTATACGCATTTCCGTCAATCCGTCCAAATTGCATCACCTGAATATGATAATTGTATCGATTAATATTTACTACATGTAAGGTACTATCGGTATTCTGATAGAAAATTTATCGCGTTACCTGTTTGCCTCGAAATTCAATTTGAAAATTCTTAGCGCTCTCTTGCGTAACTCGACCGCCAAAGTCAAGTTGATAAACTTGACTGGATTCATTCCACATTGGCGCCTTATTGTGCATTACTAATTCACGTCTGATAACTTCCGGTTTCTGGTTCGAAATACACGCCCCTCTCTGTTTCAACTGAAACGTGACAAGATTCAGGCTCATCACTAGGTATTAAAAATTTTTTTGACATACTTACAAGTGACACGAGCATCAAATGATATTTTAATATTTCCTTCTGACAATGATTATAATTTTAAACTATTCCCAAGTGTCAAACCTTTTGACGTAGCTGTGCCTTTTGAAATGTTTCCAAGTTACGGTAACTCCTCGAGGTCTCGTCCTGTATAGCTCCTTCGTCGTCCGAACTTTCACCCCGACTTTTTCGAGTCCTTCTACTGAGCAAAGGACTTGAAAGTAGCCTTCTCCTAATGGGCGACGCCGACGCCGGCCTTTTACCTTTCTTCGACGGCGCTGGACTACTTGGGGAACTTCTTGGTAACCTTAAGAGATTATTTTAATTGACATCGCCTCGTCGCCTCGTAGAATACATGCTACTTATTGAACACTAGACATCAACGATTACCTGGATGATGGACGAGGTGACGGAGGTGGCAAGGAGTGACTCTCATCAAAGTCCCGAAGTCGCGCAGCAAGACCATCGAGAGAAGATGCTAAGGAGCCACTTGGACTGGAACCCCTTGAAATTTAATATCGACTTCAGAGCGAATCAATCCTCTTGACAAGTCTCAAGGTTGTGCAAATATATCTATCAAGATGGTACCTACCTCGCGGACGAGGGACATGCCTCCAATCGATTTGGTTTCTCAGCAGTGGGTTCTTTACTGTCCGTCCCATTTTTCTCCGCCATTGATCCGTTTAGCTTCACCGAAGCTTCTACGGGGTCTCTGCCAATGGCATCGTTGGTCTTATACTCCGCAGCATCCGCTGTACCATTTTCCGGTACCTCCTCGACGTGTTCTGGTAATTGTGGCGCGGACGCTATTTGCTCAGTACTGGGAAATATATCGCTGGAGTCCAGACTCCTGGACTTGCCACAGTTCTTCAATCTCGGTGGCTTTGCACTCTGTTGGCTCATCTCTTGCTGGGCTTTGTTTTTTCGTTTCTTCTTAGTTTTTCGTGAAACCAAAACGAGCCTTTTGTTCGGTGCCTCTTTTCGTAGCATCCTTAGAGCAACGTCACACGGTACCAGTTGAGCATCCACGAGGTCCAGATATCCCACGCTACAGCTTCTTACTATAGGATCCGCCAGACACAATGGACCGATACTTACTACAGTGGGTGTTCTGTGAACTCCACGAAATTGTATGTTACTCTCTGAACTAGACTCTTCGTCTATGTAACGTAACTCTTCGGATTTACCGGGCGAGGCGCCGATTTGATTTGTATTCGAATTTGATTTTGCGCAGCAGCCCAGGCTCTTGCTCTCTTTACGCTTCAGCACGCATTGATTGGGAACACTCGCGTTACTCTGGGGTGAATGACACTGACTCGAGTTTCCAGGTAACTGATGGGAACACGTTGGTGATCCTGGTCCATTTGATAGACTATTTTTTGTATATACTGGAATTGGACTTGTCTGTGATGAACTCAAGCTAGTGGTGTTCATGATAGTCAAGTTTATCGCGATATTCAAATTGTTCTTGGAGTTCAAAGAGTTTTGAGTCGTTTGGATATGCGGATTTTGGACGCTGCTCGTGTTCAAGCCGTTCAGAAATACAGTCTGAGATTGAGAACAGCTGCTGGTAGAGTTCAAACCGTTCATAATTGAATTTTGAGAGCATGGTCCAGAATTTAATCCTCCACCACTGGGAACCTGACAATTTTGAATGGAAGTGGGAATGATTGGACCTAGACTTGCGGTTAGATTAGTCTTGTCATCAGAGATCTGATTGATCTTATTGTTCTCTAGATCTTTCTTGATCGCCATATTCGATTGTTGATCGGCCAGGGCTGTTTTCACACGTTGGATGTTACCCGAGTAATCGGTGCTCGGATTGGACGTAGCTATCAGCGTTTGCGTTGGCGCCACTGCATTCTTTGGTGATTGCAATGTCGGTACGTCGCAACATCTCGGCGCATTGTGCCTCGGTGGGGTTCTGTACGTGTTTCCGGAAGTGGCACGAAGACTTTCACAGAAATTCACCACTTCCTGCAGATCCACGTAGGGAAATTCATCTTCGTAATTTTCAGCGCGCGCCGAAGATGGCGACAGCGTTTCGGCAGCAAGAAATTGATTGGATATCTGAGACTTCGGTCGATTTCCACTTAACCGTGTATTTCTTGGAGTCATCGGAGCGATTGGGGGTGGCTGAGTTTCCGGAGGACCTCTGGAGGTACCGGGAGGTTCCTGAAAGATCTCCTCCTCGTCCTCCGAAAAAAGGTTAGGATTGAACGTTGGATCTGGACCTATAAAAAAAAAAAATTCATAAATTACCTACATATCCAAAAATTGGTATTAATTGTAAGTGCAAATATTTTTGAGACTGTACCTGCCGGTAAATCATCCCGTAACTCCGTCATCACCAAAGTCATTTGTCTAGGCTGTAAGTGTAACAGCGATGTCCTGTAAGTGACTTGTCCAAGATTAGCAGGAACAGAGTCAGCAAGACCATGAATCTTGAACTTTGTGCCCCAAATATTAGACGTGACCTCGACCAGTCTCGCGTGCTAAGAAAATCCACGTTACTAAATACTCTAGAAATAAAAAAAAAATCTAAATTCCAACCTAAAGATCCAAAATATGTCTCACCTCTGGCAAAGTGTCTACATAAGCAAGATCATCAGTTTCCTCGTTAGATTTCTCTTCTCTTCTCCTTCTATTTTTCCTTCTGTTCCTGGGAGAACCACACAAATCCGCAGTATCTCTCTCAGTATCAGAACCATCACTAAAGGAAGGACACTGCGTGATATAATCCGGTACTTGAAGAGTGTCCTGACTCTGAGGATCAAATATAACAAATTCCGGCCGAATCTTGCTGGTCCTACGACCTTTCAACAGTGGCACCAGACCACCCAAATACTCTAAGTACAAGGTATAGCAAGGGGCAGGTTCACCAGCATGCCTGAGCATCGTGCAATGAAGTCGTCCACCTCCAGGAGGTGGTCTCGAGACGAACCTCCTCAGTTCCCTTGGTTCAGGTACACAGCACCTAAATACATAAAAAGTACCATATAGAAGAAACTTCATAACTCGGCAAGAAAATGACGGGAATCAAGGCTGAATACAGTGATTTCCAGTGGAAGCTTTTGCGATCCATAAAAACACTAAATGGAAGATCGGTTTTACGGTCCTCGTCTTACGGAGTTATAAGACCGTTATTGGTATATCCCCCGTGGCTCACCTTATTGTACTGGCGAAGAGAGCCGCGACCAACGCCCTTAGTCTTGGGGGTAGTGGTAGCTGCTGTACGCTGGATTCCCTGGTGAGCGCCGCCCTCACAGCCAGCCTCGACAGTAGCTGAAGAGAACCCACCCTCCTGCAAGTCGCACAAATATATATACATCAATTACACCGTTCTTACAAAATCCAGAATTTTCAAAATATGAACCAAGCAAATATTTCACCTGGAGACCCAAGCAGCGTGAACTCGCGCCCCCGTAGCGACGAAAAGACGCCTGTCGTTGTGACCCCAGGTCAAAGCCGACACCGGACACTATAAATTTTCATATTTTTATTTAAAAATTCCACCGCTATATTCTCACTTAGTTTAGCTTACCTGGGTATATGGAATGGCCGTGGTGTATACCAGAGTCCCAGTATCGGAATAGAATTTAAGAAGATTTGTGTACTCTTGAGGATTCATCTGAAGGATATCGGAATCCCTGGTGCCGGCTATTGCTAAGAGCTTTCTTGAATTGCTCCATTCAGCATGGAGGGGCGCCTTCAGACTGGTTCTTATGGTGATTGGTGAGACGTCGTCGAAGGACCGCAACATCACGATATTACCGTCGGTGAGGCAAACAGCCAGAACGTAACTTCGATCGTCTGGAAACGTGCAATTAATGGCCATTGAATTAAGCGGGTTCAGATCAATTAGTGCGAATTGCGTCAAACGCTCAGAATGGATACGAGGTATTTACGTGTCTACAGCCTCTGCGTGGTATACGCACAGTAGTTTTGTATAGCAAAGTCACGTGACTGTAAAACGTAACGATACTGGTGCCACTGTATATACACATATATACACAGAATAAATAATCACTAGGACCAAAATATAAATTGGTCCAGTTGGATAGAGATTTCCAATTATTAAAAATACACGTGGCAAAAAATGTAAAATACATTTATTAAATCAGCTGTACCTTGCTGCGATTGTTTACCACTGACGTCATCGTCACCTTCCTCCATCTTAAATTTCTCAGCACTCCAAGCCATCGACGTCACACCAGCTGCCAACTGGACCTCGGACACCATGGCACCGTGGACATCCATAACGATCAATTGTCCAGCAGTAGTACCGAAGTATACCTTTATTGACATTAATAATAAAATCAATTCGAAAGCATCAGTACAATCAATCGCATAAATAATTCGCATACCGGTTTTTAATATAAAAGACAAATTGGCAATTCGCATTAAAAACCATTGTCTAATTAAAAGCCCTCCCAGGTCATTCGCACCCCCCACCCCCCACCCCTCACACAGAAACTCTGATAACAACCGACAATTAGGTGATTCGATGGACGATGGTTAACGCTTTAAAGATACAAGATACTATTTAATACCGGGTGACCTGTTTTCGCCGAACGATACTTGGCAATGGCCAAAAATGATTGAGGTATCGAATATCCATCAGGTTGTCACTAAGATTCCAACCCTTTCAGTCAGACATCCAAAGGGTTTCACCCTTCGACGAATGACGCAACGTAAAATAAGATCCTACCACTGAAAAAGCTTTCAACCTTTAATGCCCCTCGTACCAACGGTGATTGATTATAACTTTACGCCGTAACAAGACGATAGCCTGGTATTACCCGGCTTACGAAAGCCTATTAGAATTTCATTTATGATATACGATCTACTTGATGGTCAAGGTTGACACGTGAGCAGATTCTACATAGATTCTGATTATAAAAAAAAATCAATATATTTCTTACTATTGATTTTCGGTGAAATTCAATAAAGTCATTACCTGTTGATCATCCGGGGTCCAAATGCCACATGTGATGGTAGCTTGATCGTTGAGCATCGACGACCAGTATCTTTGCCCGGCAACGCTGCCAACCAGTACGAAACCGTCCTGAGGGATGAAGAAGAGGGGTTGACGATTCAAGTAAAAAGTAAGAAGTTCGAAACACGAAACTCTTAGGTCATTTGTATTCCTTGATAATGGATACTGTGTTTGTATATATACATATATGATAAGGGATTCAAGGAAATCAGAGAAGACCCTTGAAAGCTTGACAATGGAAGAGAAGCGGTGTTAAGTATATAAGGATTATGTATTATATTACAAGTATATATAGCTATACAGCATGAGTCCCAGGAGGGGGGATCAGAAAGAGAGTACAAGGAGTCGTCCGTGTTCCAGGGATGATTTTACCCTCAACTTCATGCGAATGCTCATTATTTGGTACTACCCTCTCTCTCTCCTCTCTCTCTCTTCCTCTCATTCTCTACACTCAGCCAACCGATACTCAGTACTCGTCCCTGAAGTGACAACTGCGAGTACTCTATATCAGAGCCATTTCGCGTTCATCGAGTACACCCCTAATATACGGTTACATATAGGTATACCGTATGGCATTGTCGAAATCTGTCAGAATTAAGCCCGACGAGTATTTCCGTAGAAGGAATGGTAGCGGTATTACCGTAAGATGAAAATACGAGATTGACCCAAGAGACAAAAAGATTTCAGATGGACCACGCGAGGAGGATGCGGTAGGAAGGCGTTACGGATATTACATTTTCTTTGAAAATGTAATGCAGGATCAAAAGGTCGGCACGTGGTTGAAATTCTTCTAGCGTCGTCGCAGCATCCTCTGGACCTGGTCCAGAAATGTTTTTCCGATAAATTTTTTTTTTTTCACAAATTATTGTAAATAATCGTAATTTTACCCTGTAACATATGAGCGCCATCCTTCCGTCGTGCGACCATGAGAAATGTGTTACGGGTGTGTTTCGGTCGTTAATTAATTCTATGCTCCACCGACCCTCGTATTTTATCCATACGAATATCACGCCGGAGCTGTCGCAAGACGCGAGCTTCTGGTACGGCTCGTTCCATTTGACGAGTATAACCTGAAACGGAAAATCAACGTGTGTTACGATAATAAATATGAATACACGTGACGTAACGGTAAACGCGACTCTGCGTGCAGTTTTATAGATTCAATACGTGTCTCGGGATATTCAATTCGCGTGTCGACTAACGAACCGAGTGCAACGTCAACAGTCGGCGATAGGAATTCACAGTGTTGCGAGAAGAGCATGTAGCGTGATGTTACGTAACGAGCTGCCACGTGAAAATCAGGATGCATAAAGACGAGACTCGATATTCGAGGACAACAAAAAAATGCATAAATAACCGAAACTCATTCGATTCGTTTTTTTAGCTTAAATTTTCATAAGGGCCGTTACGTCACGTTTGGTACTATACCGAAGCACTGATAATAACGTAGCCTGACTGAAATGACTGGTAGAAAGGAAATATTGCATGGTGAAAATTTAATATATACCGTATAAGGGTGAATTGGGCTCCACATTGTTTTTTTTTTCTATTTTTTATGATTCAATTGTAATAATATTAAGACGGCTTAATGTTTCTCAAGAGATGTATTCAATATTAATTTTTTGATCAACAGTCAGTTGTTTGAATTCCTTTAATCTGAGGGATGCTTCACCCTGTCACGGGTAGCTTGATTTATTTTGCATAGATCTTGGTTCGCCTTGAAATTTCAAGGTCTCGGCCATCTTGCTATGTTATTCATGGGATAATTCACCTCGGACGCCACTGGCAAAGGGTCTCACCCACTGAACACTTTACAACGGTTCACCCTTTTTTTTTTTTTTTTTTTCTTTTAACAAAATCACCCCGACGCGTTAGAAACTCGCGACTAAGTCGTAAAATTCAGGTACGTGGCTAATCCGTGAGCTAATCTTCAACGAAACGACCATTCCTTATATCGCCCTTGCCTCGCGTCAATTTTTTTTTGTGACCGCGGAAAATAAAAAAATTATTTTCTAAAGAAACTTCTTTTACGACCAATACGTAGATGGCGTCGGTGATTTCGAATTGGAGAGAAAATGGGGATGGTTTTTATTATTTTTCATTTTTTTCATCTAATTCTCTATATTTAATTTGGTTTTTTTTTTAACCTGATACAGACGTTAAGGACGGAATTAATACACGAGTGTAATTACATAAAGGAATGTCTGCTTCAAGTCCGATTCTAATTTTGCCAAATTGCAACGGCAAACCAGAGTATTCCGTAGCGAGCGAAGCCCAGCATCCACAAGATCAAAGGTTGCTACATCTCGAGACGCCGTTTCACGAAATACGAATTTCCCAGCAACTTTCTTATTACTCTGATATCCGTCCCAGTCAAAATCTACAAACAAGAGAACCACGGAATCCTACGTCACCTTACGGCTCCTTTGTCTTTCCGAAACTCGCACGAATTACTCAACGTGATTCACTCCGCTTTGATCATTCGCCGCGGTCGTATTTCGAACAATGGGATCCATTATTACTTCGTCTCTCGCAATTTTTAATTCCGTGTACAATAATAACGGCAAAACCCGCAAGACAAAATTAACGTGCACGTTACCAGCTACCCTACGAATATACGGCAGAGAATATACGATACTCTCATATGAAGCAAAAATAATATTTCGTACCGTATAATAAATTTATAACGTTACAAAAATAATAAAAATAAAACTCGAGCCCCAAACGCGTTGTAAAAAAATATATCGCTCGCCAATGACTGTCAAATGTTGCCGGCAAAAAGGAGACCTAGCAAAATTCGCGAAAAAATTCAAGTAACCTCTCTTACGGCTTATTCGCGAAATGTAAACCCGATATTTCTGGGATATCGTAAAATTTTTTTTTCTCCATCGCCAAATTTTCTCGACGCCCGCAATAAATTCTAAATCGCGCAACAAATTCGTATTTTCACACACAGCAGGGCACGAAGGCGTTTGTGGCACGTATAACGGGTGTCTCTAATGTTAATGACAATCCGATCGATAATTCCCTGTCAATGCCCTGCCATCACGGAAGTGTCTCGTCCCGTTCTATTTTTGGATCCATGGAAAATAAGCCGTGTCGCTCGACAAACGACCAACAACTTTTTTCTCCTTATTTTTTACCTTTTGCACCTCGTTATTTATCCACCAACAAAAAATTCTGCATTGCGGAGAATCCATCGTCTCGGACGATACGAAGCATGCAACGTGCTACTATACAAGTACTATACATATACAAAATACTCGAGGAGTCGAGAGCGGGAATTTTTGAAAATATTGCGTCATCTCGTGTAAGACCACGCTGGAAGTCATTAGGCCAAGAATTATTGTATAGCGACACGCGAATTTCCTATCAGGATCTTTAGAATCGCATGGTGCATTTGTCTAGATTTCCTTCTACCCCCCCCCCCCCCCCCCCCACCCCCCCCCCCCCCC
>NW_014333574.1:183814-224304 GCF_000341935.2 Cephus cinctus
CCATTACTCTCGCCCATTTGCTCTCAAACTTTTTTTCATTTCCACGCGACCCCCCGACGCCTCCCCTTTGGTCGTCTGGACTCCCTAATTACATAAATGAATAATCAGATTCGCGTGCCAGGGATTAAAAAAATTCTTGCACTGTTTTGCATATCTGACAGGCACGTGTGGTACTTTATATATTTTTATTACTAACCATAGTGGAGCATCCGATAGCAAAAGGGTAGCTCTATATGATACATCCCTTAATAAAAAAAAATACGACACGATCCTAATTTCTCTCTCTGAACGATCGTAAAGATATTGTCCAAATTTGGTCGTATCGTTAACATAGTCATGTTGGACAAAATATATTCAGCGAGAATTCCAATCGATCTTGAGAAATTCGCTATAAAAATATTTCTGTTTACATACTGTTATATATGTCTGCTATGTGTATACGTGTACATATATACCGTGAAAAAAAGGTATCGCTCGAGCCTATGTACGTAAGACAATACCAGCCATCTTTTACAAAGTGGCTGCATACGATATGCTGGAGAATATTTTCCAGAAGACGTCTCAACGACGTCCCTCGAAGGACGTATAAGTATCACGTTATCGGACGTACATGTACTTGGAATGTCATCTAGAACGATGCGATATAATCAACTGTAAGGATGAATATATATATATATATATATATATATATTTTTTCGTTACATCTTTATGTCGTTCGTATTTTATACAGACAAACCTGGTATACTGGGTGTTGACTTTTAAAATAAAATTCACTAGTTTAGGTAAATACGAGGATCAATACTTTACTACGGTATTTGCTGGATGCTCCGCCATGAATATCAAAAGGGTACGGAACTTTATTATACACGATGAAAGACATGGTCTTTTGCATGCGATCTCGCGTTTCGTAATTATGTTGAGGATGGGAGAAAAAGGTAATTGAAAAGACGTTATAAAAAAATACCTAGATGGGTGGGCGTGTGGGGGGATCAAAGATTTTGAATAATAAAAAGATTGCCAGGGGAAAGATGACCTGATTGATAAAGAGGGTGTGCTTGTTGGAGATGTTGATACTACCGGAAGTGAAAGCAGGAAGGTAGGTATGGGATTATGGCTGGCATCCGGTGAGGCTGGGAGGGAAATCCGTGGCAGGGACGAATTTCAAATTCGGAAAAAAGGGATGGGACGTATCATTGGGGAGAAAAAAAAATCACTTATCAATCAAATAAATGTTCAGTCTGTGACGCGACCAATCTGGATGAATTTGCTGGGTGTATTTTGATCAATAAAAAAAAGAAAAAAAAAACGCGTAATCGAATTTTCCCGAGATTCCGATAATCAAATAAAAAGGACCCGTCCCGTACGGATTGTTAATTTATCAACGGAAATGGAACTGGAACTACCGATATGGAGTTTCGATCGCATGGCGCCAGTGAAATGGCGGACGCGTAAGACCAAAGGCCATAGTGGGTTTTCGATTGGAGTCTCAGTATGCTATTAGGAACTTTATCGAATTTACCGAACGACCGAGAGGACGGAAAAATGGTTATCGATTTTTTCGTTTTCAATCGCGTGGAAAGGGGTGGACACATGTCAGCGACGTAAAATACGGGGAGAATTCGATTTTTCTCATTTTTACGAAAATAGGACAAAATTTTTTCTAGCGATTTGCATCGTGCGAAATTTTTTTAACTTTTAAGTAAACATTGTATTATACGTAAAAAAAAATATTTGAAAGTTTCAAAAATATCTTTTCCACCCATTTCCAAATCCTTGTAATACAAAAATATAAAAAAAAATTCTTCTAAATCCGTCAGCCTAATTTCATAGGTGTATCTTCACATATGCTACTACGCACGTATGAATCTCAGGACCGGTACTGCGACAATGCACGAGCAGGAATGCAATGCGGTAGAAGTTGCAGTAAATGCACGGATGTTTCTCCAAGCTCCAACAAATCAATGGCGTGTCCTCGTACTGGCCACTACGTCTTCCCAAATGTCAAGGTTGCCGTAGAGCGCATCCACGTACGTACACGTGCATAGCACCCAAATCCAATTTGCGTCTGAATTACGTAAAATCGACTATTCCATTAATTCGAGAAGAAAGAAAAAAAATATCCCAAGCCACTAACGAGTATTTCCATAAAACTATTTCGCCAACCGCCTCGCAATTCCACGTGAAATCCACTATCGTTATCGGTCCACTAGCGTAATCCCCATTTTAGCCTAAAGATCGGACAAATTTACCCCCGTCGGTTTTATCATACTTGGGAAATGCTCCAGTCTCTGGTCAGAGTCGTTAATTCGGCATAGTGTGGCTTGTTTTCCTAAGGGTGGCCGCATCGCGGCTTCAATTTAGCCCGCGCAACCCCTTATCGCCAGGAACAACCCTCAGGCGAAACAGTATAATCACACTAGGCAACCCCCTCTGCCCCTAGGCTTCCGTGAACCCTCTCAAACGCACACACGTTATTACATACACACGAGCCATGCAACCCCTATACGAAGCTAATGACGTTCCGACTCTACTGAGGGGATGAAAAAATTCTTACATCAGTGGGTTCAATTCTAACGAGATTTTCTCAACTAGCTACAGTCACCCTGATCGGACCACACCCAGGATATCGCCTTAAAAAAAAATCCCCAGCATCCCTGGTCCAGATCTGTTTTGTGCATTCGAAAGTAAAAAAACGAAAATCCTGCTACTACTACCGCCTGAAGCACTCGATAACATGGCGATAGGGGATGGCTTATACACGGTGATCGAAATTCAATTCCTAAAACACGAGATTCCTCTCGCGACGTCATTTTTTCGGATAGTCGAAAAATAAATCTTATCTCCGAACCGGTACGATCTATGGCTTTTCGTAAACAAAATTTTTCTTTCACAGCCTACTCCCTACAACGGAAATAATCGATAAGGGTATGTGCTTTGGAAACGTAGAAAAAAAAATTAATCAATCCTTTTAACCATTATTTAATTATTCAATCGATATCGTTACGCTGAACGAGGCTGCCACTGCTCGCTGTCTGGTACACACCGATATGTGATCATTACCGCAATTACAGGGTGGCTATTATAAAGCTACCCGACTCTGTTAACCCGATCATTCGACTACGAAAGGTGAGACTGCCAATATTAATCGAAAATTACACACCCGTATAACGAATCTTAATGACAGTCAACTACCGCGAATAATTGCACTATCGATCAATATGGCTTCGGTTCGTACTTGGTACGACCTAGAACAGAAATAACTATGAAAATAGAACCTTACATACGGATCATGGCTGTACCATACGTATTGTTATATCGTATAACAAACATATCGAGTCATATCGAGCCTATAGATTAACTTCCTAATTGCACCGTGTAATTTGACAGGTATGCTATATTCGCGATAACTACCACTTACGATTGCCATGATAAATACGTCAATGCATACAAAAATTGTAATACTCAAATACCAAATCCACCCTAATATTACCCAATTCATATTTCCTCAAATACACCCCATTGAAAAAGTTACCATAACAGTACGATTTATTAGGTCTTGTATATAATAGTAAAAGGGCATATCAACCAAATGAGGTTTTATTATGTAAATTACACTGATTCCCATGAATGACGTTCTTGCCGAGAAAATAGCTCGTGCATTAGCGCATTTCATTCGCAATTCTCATTCGAACAGGTGAAAAAGAAAAGGGGATACGCCCTGGAATAAACACATATATATAGGATCCAATACGCGACAATCGTACAGGTTAGGAATAAAAGTGACAAAGCGAAAGATCGTATCCAGACCATGCATTGAGAACCCCTGGGTTAAAACAGCACTGCGTGTCAGATCGATAACCTACCGCTACCCTTAAACTCTGAAATTGCGGTACCGAAGGGAACGCAAAGCCAAAGACGATCTTTTTTCCCCGTTAAAGTGTCACGGTGAATGGAAAGATATTTTTTTTTTAAATTAAATTCTTTACAAAATCATCAATTTACGTGGATCTTATATTCGCGTGTTTGCATCCCCTCAAATTTTAATCCTCGTATCCAAAGCGATTGCTGCCACCTTCTTATCGACGCTCGACGTCGAGTTAATTTTTTTTTCTATCTATCTGGCACATTGACGAAAAAAAATAAATAAACTTCGTTAAAACCCCCACCAACATTTTTCTCCTTATACACAAGTTACATGCTATAGGACTGCTCAAGTGCTTCAATTTGAAATTCAAGGACGACGCTGAGAGTGAGGTTAGGAAAAATCTTTAAATTTTCAGCCAACTCCTCCGTGAGCCTAGTCGGTGTGTACAGGTATTGATTAGATTGTGATAACGATTAAATTAGCCAGGTAAACGAGACAAAGAGGGAGCTCTGACAATAGCCGAGTGTGCCGCGAAGCTTTTGTGTCGACAGTGGAGATATGCAAATGATTCCAAAAGATATTATCCTAGGGCTGTTGTTATTATTATAGACGGAGATAAGGTATTGTATAACTGCTGCGGCTACTCGAGTCAGTGACGAAAGGATTTACGGTATTGATAGATAGTTCGATTTAATTAATTTCAATTAATCCATTCGATAATCCAAGAGGAGATCCTTCTGCCCGTGACGAGGTAGAAGCATAGGCTTTGATGTTTGAATTTTACTGGGATATATATAAAATAAAAGTAAAATTCATATATACTGTATACATTCATATTCATATTCATATATACTATATACTATATTCCGATCGAGGTCAATGACGTGCGAATAGTTGAAATTCGAATAATAATAATAGCGAGGTAAAAAATAAAATTTTCCCACGATACGTAAATCAATGCGAATTTCGTAATCCAGTGCAACCGACGTCCCGACGAATCGAATTTAATAATTCCACCGAGAGAGTGACATAGTCATTGATTTTTATATGCAATTTATATACAGACGCCTATTGAATCTTTCGTCGTTAGTTTTTTTATTGACTCGATAAAATTCACTCGAGTCCAGCCCCGAAATCATAAATCCGGGCAATAAATATCCTACGCAATTTCAAGCCCTGTCGAGAAATATGGTACGTGGCATCGATCCTGACATCCTTATTGGTCCTGGGTATCAGGAGAGCGTGGGAAGTTCTGGTGAGAAATAGGGGAGGAAGAGGAAGAAAAAAAAGTACAAGAAAATCCCACGTCATGACGTAAGGGAGACCTTAGAGAATTATATTGAAGAAAGTCCCTGAGTGGCGATTACGGCTAAATATTAAAAGAAAATAATCCTCGAGGTGTAAGGACGTCGAAGAACGTCAAAGTTTACGAAAAAGTAGACATCTTTCAAATTTCTCATGGGATTCAAATCGCGACTCTCAGCTCGGTATATTCTTGGAGGTTCTACTTTTATATATCGCTGTCTTCTGTTTTTTTTTCTCCAATCTCTCAGCGTCCCTTAGCTCCTTGTTAAATGTCTTTTACTCTTTGAATCCTTTCGTATTGCGGCACTCGCGTCTCTGGGATTATCTGATTAAACTCGGTCGAGTAGCCTTCAAAGTCCAGTCGGTTAAATTAATACCGAAGGAAATACCCGCTCCGTGCTCACGGTGCCTGGTACCTGGTTTGGATGAGGTCCAAAAGAAAAAGAATCACAGATTGGAATTACTGTGAATATTTCACGAGGAAATTATAAGGCCACGTTGTATCACGCGACTCCTATACTCGTGTACAGTCGTATTGAAAAGTTATTCCTGGGGTGCATTAACGATCTAAGAGAGCCGAAGTAATGAAACGGTTAATAGCATATATATATATATAGGTTAATCAAAAAAATTATAGCTATACAAAGTACATACATAAGAGTGATATAGGATACGGTAGTGAGGAAAATAATTAAATTACCTCATTCTTCGTATTTCACGAATATTCCCCGAAAAGCTGTATCGCTTTGAGAAAGAGAGAAAATGAAAAGGGAGTAAAATTTTAAAAATACATTACGCTGCGCCAGAAAAATGTTGAGCTCAAATTTTGAAAAAAAAAAAAATTTCAAGTCGATTTCATCCCCTGTCCACGCGTTTCGAACTGGCATATGAATAACTGCACGTGTATTCATCCGCGTAGACGTATATAGAATCAGCTCTGCGCCATGCACGCGGATACCTGTGCCAATGGCAAATTTGCCCAACTGCAGCAAAGAGCGTCGCGACGCTTCGCGTCGGCAATTTATTATGTACAAATAATTAAACTGACTATATAACTTTCGAATATCTGCATAGCTACATATAGAACGTTCTTTCATCTAGGTATGCAAATATATATATATATAGGTTAATAAAAAAAATTATAGCTATACAAAGTACATACATAAGAGTGATATAGGATACGGTAGTGAGGAAAATAATTAATATATATATATACTCCTAGCGAAGGTCACTGTTGCCGCAATAGGGTGAACAAAAAATAGGTAGAACAAACCGACCTAATATATCGAGTCGAAAAGAAATATCCCGATAACCGTTCCGATAAACCCCAATGTACATTGCATATATATATATATATATATATATATATATATATCCATATACATAAGGGTGGAATTTAAAGCTCGTGTGAATTCCAGGCGTCAACAGAAATTGCCTACGCAGTGTTGCAGTGGATCGCTGTGAAGCAAATATAAGAATAAGGGATGAGGGTAGGTCGAACTAGTCACGTGACGGGAGGCTCTTTAACCCTTGTTTTCGGTCGGAGCCGAACGAGGGTGAGAGAGAGGCAATAGGGCGTTGCATGGACAAAGGGGTCGGCGAGGGGAAAAAAGGGTGAATCCGAAATACCGTCAGACGGGGGTCGCAGGGAGAAGCGTCTATGAGCTACGTAGTAATAAAGTTTCAGAGTACGTAGAGGCGCTTGAGAGGCTGGGGATACAAGGGGTTGGCAATTTTAAGCCGGCATTATTAATGCCAGTCAAGCTCGCGAACGTCTCCGAGTATCTGAGTTATGTAATCGGGTGAATAAATAGATACGGTAACCTGCTGAAATTAGGCTGCACTTTACCACGCGCCGTATTAACCGATCCCTATAAGAAATTATATGAAAATCATTCCAAGGGTTCCCTTCTATTTAATACACCCTTTTAAAGCAGAGCAGGCAGACAGGTGCACTCCGAGTGCATCAACCTGTAGAGGAGCATACAGATGGAGAGTAATAAGCACGAGGGGTAGTTTTGCACCTAAAATTATATCAGGTATGGTTCCACAGAATTCCCATATGGTATGGCACAAGGGTTGAACCGATGACTTTGGCACGTTCCAAGTGGCCCGGCGCGACCCTCTACTAGATCGCAACCACCCCTATTCATATCCCGATTTAACGCGTCCGTCACGCGCGCGAGTCTCGATGCTTTTTCTTCGTGATAACAAATATTCCTATACCGCGCGGTTGGTACGTACGATAGAAGCGGGCCGTGCGTGTGCGCCGACTTATAGAGGGTAGCCCTCGAGAGGAACCCTTCGGAGGAAATTGGTTGGCTCTATATTTTCTTGGGAGCAACTTTCAGCCCCTAATGCCCGTGGACTTTCGTGTAAACTTCAAGTCGAGGGTGTAGCGTGAAATTAAGCCGGGCGCCTGAGAAGCAGCGATACGGACCTACTTCCGCAGGAATATTCTCGACCGCCGCGCCATCTGTCGCCGGTCAATTCTAATTGGAAGCCCGCGAGATTTCAAAGCTCTCCTACGGCTGGCCGTAGTATACTTTGTGCGCGTAACGCTATACCGCGACGATAATGCCCTGCGGTATTTGAACGAGTGGGACGAACGAGTCTATGAACAGATATTTAATACGGGTTAAATCGTTTACCTAAGCCTCTCCGACCCTTACGCGTGGACCCTTATGATCACTGACAATAGAACAGCCTGTGCCGCTACCCACATTCTTCGAGGAAATTTATTAAATTTCGTCCATCTTCGCCGTGAGTCTCGTTCGCCCGTTACATTTTTCTTCCCACTTACACCCCTTACGTGTATCTGTCATATGCCTTAGAGTAAGGAAAAGGAAGACTGTTCTTAACATTTGGATACACACGCACGGTGCACAGTATCGAACGAGAAAAATTCATTATGTAAAACAATGCAGCGATAACACGTGGGTTGCTTGTCTGCTCTTTTTTCTATTTTCTATGCTCAATTCACGGAAGATTCGCAGTTAATTACTGCGAGGTTTAACAATACGGTACATCTGGGGTTGACCCCGTTCAAACCCTATCTCACGATCGTGTGGTAATTTTACCGACTGAATCCATGGAAACCCAAGTGGCCGGCAAACGCGTTCCCGATAAATCAAAACACAAAACAATGGCTCCTCCGGTCCATGTTTTACTTTCCGAACGTAAAGCTCGTGCAAAGAAATAATGAAATCAGTCCCCGTTATAAGCTAACACCAGCACGTTATATACTGTTCTTTTAAAAAATTTATTTTTATCCCCCCTAATAATCGTGTAAAGGTTTAATTTTGACTGACCTCGCTCCGATGGCCTCTGAGGTTATAGTTCGCACGAAGCGGTAATTCGGCAGCCCTTGTTCTGCAGTGGGAGGTAGTGAACGTAACTCCAACCAGGCCTCGAGCATTGCCAGTAGCCAGCCATCCCTCCTGGTAGTAATTTGTACGATTCAGCTTCCATCCTTCGTCCTGGAAAGTAAACGGGCAAAGGTTTTACACGGGCAGTGGACTCGAAAGCCAGTTGTCTCGCAAATATCAAATGGACTGTCTGCGAGTGAAAGAACGTTCGCTCGGAAAAATAATGGCTGCAGTAGACACAAAGATATTCTACGTGATCCCAGCTTCGGCGTAACGTATAACCGTCAGGCTACTTTTAGAATAACTTCAGACTGATATACCAAGTAAACAAAGTGAACTAACCCAATTACGATACAGAGTGAATCGTTCGTCTTATCGTAAATTCTAATGGCAACCAGTCCGTGTCGTCATTCCAATCACGTGACACAAGCCTAACGACGTAAGCAGCAGGAAGCTCTACTGGAATTGAAAAAGGGAACGTGAGGACAGAAAAGTCCCATGAATGATAAGAGACCCGAGTGACAGCCAAATCTGGAATATTGATTTTGTGCTTATCAGAAAGAAAAAAAAAAGTTACTTTGACGAGAAATTGGATTTTTTGAGTTCGACGTAATACTCGGTATTAACGTGTATTCTTATTAATTTCCGACGTATTTCTTTAAGCTACGGAGACGTCATTTTCAAAAGGATTTAACGTTCATACCGAAACGCAAACTGAATAAAATGGTGTTTCTAATGCAGGTAATTTGAAATTCAAATTCCTTGTCGGTTGCGTGTAAAATAAAAAGAACGTTTTTCGCGCCTCTGCAGCGAATGAATATTTTACAGTAAAATTCGTTTAATGAAATTTTCTCAACACCCCCGCCCCTCTCCCAGCCTCCTTGCACAATGACCAGTGCCACGTGCCAGACGAGCTGGACGTTTCGCTGGAAATTTATTTGCTCGACTACCCTGAGATCTGAATCATCGTAGCCCAGGATGACGCAGTCTGAATTCTAGACTCAGCCTGGACATAAAGTGGGTAACAAAGAACGAGACAATTTTTCTTTTTTTCTCACGGCCAAGATAATTATTCGTACCTGGCACTGCGTGAGGAACGTGCAAACGACTCTGCTTTTGACAAACGTACGCATAGAGGGACACAGCCACGTTCCGTAAAAATGGAAAAAAAAGGCCTACACGAGAATTTCGTGAGATTTATTTTTCCCCTGGCACTCCTAGGGAATTTCAAGGGAAAAATATAAGAGGAAGAGAAAATCCACTAGACATATTGAAAGACTAAAATGCTCGGGGAATTCCCCGAGATCTTCCCCGCGTCCAGCATCTCGTGGACCAACGTCTCTTCAGGACGTATCCGCTATTTTATGCCCTTCGAAGATTCTTCCGAAATGTCCAATGACGTTCCTTCGGGTTTATCGAAAGAAACACAAATTAAATTCATAAAAACCAATCGTACACGGTAACACCGCTCTGCGTGTTCCTCCCTTAAAAAAGCCACCCCCTTTACTTTATAATTCGAGACACCCCTATTTCAACGGGATAAAACTCAACGTACAGACTGCCAAAGGAAAAATGTCAAAATTGATAAAATAAAAATTATCCATCGTCCCCGGCTTTTCTCGTTTCGCCCTTAAATAATGCCGAGCAACCCTTATTCGCGAGCAATGCAAAATTTTCAACAGAGTTCGCATTTACCGCGTCGCCGTCATCCCTTATAACGTGGGATTAGCCTGATAGCGAGATACCACTTTGTGAATGATAAAATCCCTATTGATTGTTGCACCCCTGATGCTTAAATACAACAGCCATTTAATTACTTGCTGGGCTACCTGAAAAGAAAGGCTTTTCGTATCCCAACCCGTCTCCCTGTATCACGTGTATACACGCAGGATATACTATACCGGGTGGCAGTTTTCTTTCGACGGTAACGTTTCCCTTCCTCACACGGGGGTGAAAAACTATTTATCTTGAGAGCCCTACGGACGCTTACGAATTTCCAACGTAACCAGACTCGAATGTCTGCGCGGAAAATAGACGCATGCGTGTTACGACCCTTAAATAGGGCGGGTGGTAAAGTATGCATAAACCCTGCGAGAATATTATTGCAATTCATGGAAAAAGATACCACGCTGCTTTTTCGTATGCGAATAGGAAAGTCCGGGTATACCACGTGACACTTTATATGTATACGTATAGGGGTGGTTTTTATTCATGGCTAAAAGCCAGGATTCAGGGTCCGATACGGGGGGGGCTCGGTTGTTTTGTATAACGGTTAAGTATTAATGTTTATTAAGTATTAATGTTAAATAGGAAAGTCCGGGTATACCACGTGACACTTTATATGTATACGTATAGGGGTGGTTTTTATTCATGGCTAAAAGCCAGGATTCAGGGTCCGATACGGGGGGGGCTCGGTTGTTTTGTATAACGGTTAAGTATTAATGTTTATTAAGTATTAATGTTAAATAGGAAAGTCCGGGTATACCACGTGACACTTTATATGTATACGTATAGGGGTGGTTTTTATTCATGGCTAAAAGCCAGGATTCAGGGTCCGATACGGGGGGGGCTCGGTTGTTTTGTATAACGGTTAAGTATTAATGTTTATTAAGTATTAATGTTAAATAGGAAAGTCCGGGTATACCACGTGACACTTTATATGTATACGTATAGGGGTGGTTTTTATTCATGGCTAAAAGCCAGGATTCAGGGTCCGATACGGGGGGGGCTCGGTTGTTTTGTATAACGGTTAAGTATTAATGTTTATTAAGTATTAATGTTAAATAGGAAAGTCCGGGTATACCACGTGACACTTTATATGTATACGTATAGGGGTGGTTTTTATTCATGGCTAAAAGCCAGGATTCAGGGTCCGATACGGGGGGGGGGCTCGGTTCTTTTGTATAACGGTTAAGTATTAATGTTTCGTATACCCTTTAAATGGCGTGTATGACCCACGTTAAGCAACCGTCAAAATCTTAAATACTAATCTTGACGTGAAAGGGCGACTTTACTTTTTATCAGACTCGTATAACCTACATTTCGTGACCTAACCTACAAGGGGTAGTTGCCACAGGCATTAGGATCGTGCCAACTACATTTAAAATCTCCGGCATTGCATGATTGATGAATTGGCTATTTATAGGGTTCGTCGATTCTTATAATTTCCATCGTTTCTTCGACGCACACCCTTGTTCAATATTTTCTGAGCACTCCGACAGGATTAAATATTCACCATGTGCAATGCAAATGCGGTTTCATTTAAATGCAATTTTCAAGTGTAATCTTCTATTAACAAGTCACTGATAGGAATATATTTAATAAATATGTTTACAAATATATGTTACCCATGTACGGTCACTATGAACCTTTCAAACAATATCTGTTTTATGCACGACAGTCCCAAAACACATGTAATACGTATGACATATCACGTTGGAATTTAATGAATCTCGTAAAATAATGACAAATTAAAAATGACTAAGTACCCTAACAATGCAAATAAGCTTGATAATACATTTGACGTCCATTTTCGCCTATCGTGAATGTAACGTATGTTTGGTACCCCAATCACGAGGGGATGAAACAGATTTAACGAAATTTCAAGCAGACTCGAGTGGCCCCTTGATCGTACGTGATGAATTTTCCTGAACGTAGATAGGCTGAAATTACTGGCATACGAGAATACACGTGTTATGCAATACACAACGTACATACGTATATTAACACATCGAAAATACAATTTCGAATACAGTAAAAGTGAAATTTATAATTTTTTCAATTAAAATAAGAACTAACGTAAACTTAATAGAGAATGGCAACGAACAATTTTAGCTCGTTGCTGCTATTATGATTTTCAAATTTTACAAGCTCGACAATGCTTTCATATATTTAATATTTCTGACACTAAGATACGTATTATCAGTAGCGTCTATTCTCATTTTGAAAATTAAATTTACGTCGGGATTGTATCGCAGTATAAATAATTGCATCAGCTGTGACGATACGACTGATTCGACTGCATTCAAGTGCATACGATGCATCGATACAAGTGCAGTCTGTGCAAATTTATTAATTAAGAAAAAGTGTCTCATCGTATCCACCAGTAATATCCATAGAAAAAAAAAAAATAGAATATCAATAACAATATAGAAAAAGCATAAAACGCTCGACCGATAGTAGTAAGCACATAAGGGTAGGTTTTCGAACGGTATACAATCTTCGATTAAATTGGACGACCGGGGGATGCTTGTATCCGTTGAAAACAACCCCTAAGTGCTCTCAGGGTTGATTTCCAAAAAAGAAAAGATACGTTCGAAAATCGGCACCGATAAACGTCCTGGCATACGATCGCTGGATTTCATCCCCTAGAATACTCGAGCCGTCCCTTACTTGCAGTAAGCCGAATTCACGTGGGTACGGACGTGCCGTGATTGCGAATAATGTAGCTTCAATATCCACTGGTGGCATTATAATAAACACGAGGAGGACCGTACAGAGGGCGAGCATCCTATAGACGCATAGCAGAGGCACACATTGGATATACCTATAGCACTGTAGAAATATGCAAGGCGAGGGGTGGTAAAAGAAAAAAATATTTTTCCAGCAAGTGACCCCTAGGTCTGAGCCAAGAGGCGTCACGTGACGTAGGCTTCAATGCTAAAAGGGTTTCATCCCCGAGCCTGTCATACATACGTTGTCGTAATTACTCGAGCCTAGTGTGAACCCTTAGAAAAATAAGCGTCAGAACTAGCAAGGGTTGCGAAACACCCATCCACCCTCTAATTCATAGCTGGAAACAGCATCGCGCCACAGTGCACCAATTAGAGACTATATGGGTGCGTTATAGTCCGTTCCTATTACTTTACCCCTCGATTAATCCCATATGGATAATTATTAATAGCAATTCAATGAAAATACGTAATACGCTCGGTCATAGCTAAGGGATGACAAATGAGTACCTGACTATTAATGAATTATAAGGATCCGACTGGATTATTGAAAATCAATCGCACGTCCGACCGAAGGGGGATGGAAATCAATTTGGCAACTGTCACTGGACCCGTCCGCATATATCAGGAAGCAATTACAAGTACCGGAAATGCTGAAGCCCTTGCCTCACTGCGTCATGCCCCACGGTCATAAACCACCCTCAGCTGTCGACTACCCTTTCGCACCAATTGCCCGGTATAACCGACGAGTGTGAAGTTGGCAACTCATTGTTTAAAATTAAGAAAAAAAACAAAAAAAACAAAGTGAGTTACAGTAGCACCCAGAAGAGGCATACAGTTTTTGATACTTTTTGGAAATAGTTCCTACGGTCAAAAAAAAAATTGGACTAATACTTCCGAGCTGCTTCCCAGCTGGATTTATGGTAAAACAAAGGACACATGTATAGTATATATATATATATATATACTCGTTACATATTCAACTACCTAAGAGATGCGTTCGCCTGGTGCTCGATCACAGAACTAGATCAATGGGACTTCATCCATTAATGTCAAAGACAATATCGTACGTTTCTATCTTTGCAGTTGGTAGACCTGCTGCTAGCTCGTAAAACTTCATAAAATTCCCTTTTTTTTTTTTTCTCAAACCACGGCCAACCGGGCGCGGAGCGTTTGCCGAAGATTATCGGGTCTTTGTAACGTGCATTAACCCAGTTTCGTCATCCCTTGCTGGGACTAGACTAGGAGGGGGTTGAAAAAAAAAAATACCTAGAGACGCCTCCACTTTGTAAATATAATTTGTTCGACTATGACGATATTTACACTTTTCTCATTCCTTATCATTGAATGTACTGTGTATGACATGCGTATGCAATACGTATTACATATGACTGACATATTTACATATGAACTTATAAAATTCACATGTATTTCCAACACGCTTCATCTATCGACAGCAAAGCAATTTTAAATTCATTCGTTCGCAAAGCCGTTCGATCTCTGCAAAGGAAATAACTTTTTTTTTTTTTTTTCATTTTTCAGAAGTCCATAACGCGACCCAACTTGACGATCTATAAAACTTCCAATTGAATTGCATATTCGACGTATGAAGTTGGACGTGGGCGTTTAGGTAGTCACGTGATTTTTTTTTTTTCAGTAACGTCAGAAATAACGTGCCGTGTATTTCAGAGATTCGCAAAGAGTTTTGAAAGGCAGGGTAACGCGTGCTGTATGAAATAAAAAAAATTGGAGCGGAAAATTTTTAAACGAACTGTACCATAATGTGTATGAGAGAGAGAGAGAGAAAACGAAGGAAAATTGTCGTGGATCCTGTTAAGCGTACCGAAAGTGGTATAGGAGTGTCCCTGAAAATGGTTCGTGTTCCTATCACGTGATTCTCGACGAGAGAAATGCCATTGAATTAAATCGAAAACAGCCCCTCGAAAATTTCTAGCGATTCCTCGCCCGTAGATGGAAATTCCATGAATTTCGGTAATTTTCCTCGAGCTGCAAATAGTTTTCGTTTCGTACGGTGGCTTCTTGGCACGAAACTGAATACCGGACGGAATATCAAGTGAGTCGATTATCGGTATCGCGTAGCGAATACGCGAGTTGCGTGACTATTGGGACTATAAAGTTGTTCGCGTGGCTGTGGCGCAGGAATAAAATTGTTGGCAAGAGCGAATACGTGAATGACGGGTTAAGTGAGATAACAGTGATAGCTCGGGGGACAAGAAGAATTTGCGCGTGCGAGTTATTTTTCGAAAATCGATTTTAACGATGATCCAAACAAATTTTATCCAATCTAATGAAAATCCTTATCAATAAAATTTGTATCGATACTGTTTATACTGTGCGGCAGAAAATTTATTGGTAAAAAAAAAATGTTCGACTAAAACGGTCGATACGTCAAAATTACGATGCGACGTTCGATACCTTCGAGGCTTATTTGAAAATGGCTATATCTCTTCGACGTAGGAAAAATCAAAGCGCATGAAAGATCAATTCCGGTAGGTAGGTACGTTACCTTGATTAATACCCAGAAAGCTGAAAGTCAGGATTTAATTTATTGGCGATGCTCGATCGCCCGCTTGTTAAACGGTCTGTGATATGACAATCGACATTTATCTTTTCGTTCCATACGGCCACACGAGATAAGTCTCGCGTATGACTCTTCAGGGTAGTGCGCGAGTCAAAATTGATGAATCGATATGACTTTGTACGAATCAACAAAAGTTAAAAAAAAAATATATTTAAATATAATACATGAAAACTAAAAAAAAAATTGCACTCTAAATGCACAAATCCATGTCACTCGTTAAATAAATATATTTATTTTTTCATCTTTCAATTCCACAAGAATATTGTCCTATTAACTTTTTTGATTAACGCACTGGCGCAAGGCAAGGTGGCGACTGGACAATTACGTCTAGTATATTGGATGTCAGGCCGGTAAATCTCGCATGGTAAAACAGTTTATCCAGAGCCAGTAGGGTCGGACGATGAATATCAGATTACAAGAAACCTGATGAATTCAGGGTGGAAAAGAAACGGGACTGCGAGTAAAGTGAATAAAGTTAGAACAGCTACGTTGGAAAAATCGAAAAAAAATGTATTTAAATATAAGGAGCCGTTTGAGAGCTAACCGAGTGCCCTAATCGAAATATAAAACCTACCAAGATACACGGCAGTCAAATTACGAGCCGAAACCTTCGTTCGAAAAAGTACCCCCTTATGCTCCAGCGACAAGAGAATAGTAGGTACGTCCCTGCCTGGACACGAAGGTCCTTTAACACACAGATTGAGAGCTCTCAAGATACGCAGCAGTGATATTCAGAGCCCAGCCTGAGTGACACAGGAAATGAATCGAACTCTGTCGTGCCAGGAACACGAAGACAGTGTGGCTACTGATTTTATCTACCACAGAATGTAATACTGAGAGTTTCACTTGCGGATAGCTGGGTCACCCCTCTGATAAACGTGCACGTGGAAATAATTGTTCTGTCCAGAAATCCGTACTAATAAATTGCTGTGTCCAAACTATTGCGTCACTCTGTATATCGTCGAAACTTAAATACGACAAAACCGCCCGATACACAAGACGTGCCCGTAGCTCTACGAAGTTACGAATCAGCTTAATTTCAGTACAGTCGATACAGGTAAAACTTTTAAAAACGAATTCAAACGATACAACGTGAATGTCAGATAAGGCCAGAGAGATATTTGAAAGTTTTGAAATTGGCCAAACGTGACTGGCGGACAGGAGCGGAAATGAGAAGCGAAATAAAGATGGCAGCGTGGGTTAATAAAAGTAGTATCGAAATGCAAAGAGAGTAGGGGGGGGGGAGTCATTTGAAAAAAAATGGAAAATTTTTAAGTACGTCGGTCAAAGGTATTTTTCAAATTTTTTTCTTTAACCCGTGAAACGGCTGGGTTTACCTAATTACAGAAACGGCCTCGAGTGCCGGTGAATTTTTACTAATTATTTCTGAGTGGTCCACGGTACGTTTTAAAATTAATGAGATGCTTCCAGTTAAACTGCCGTTATTAATGCTACTGATAATGGTACCTGCTACCGGCACTAACTGGTAGCCAATAGTCACTGCAGGCAGCATAGCCCGTGGTTAAGTTTTTCATTGGCTAATACTTTTTCACGTCAAAAGTAATGTATGGGAAATTAATGGAAATCAATGGAACGCCACTGATTGCCTTTGGCAAAAAAAGGACTGGCAATTATAGAAATTTTCCTATGGGAGTACCTACTAAAACGGTCTAAGGCATTTCAGCAGTGGTAATTCGTTAATGAATTATATATACTTTGCTATTCAATAATAATGATTTATTCCGCTCGAGCCTAAAGCCCAATATGGAACCAGACTGACTAAGGAAACCGTCTAGCTAAATTACCCAAATTTGTCACATTGAATAATGAGATCTTGGACGGACCAGATAATCCATCCCAGTATATACAGATTACTGACACCGAAATGGTAATAGAAAGTTTTGCTGTGGTATCTAAAACTTTGGAATTTCATTGTTCCCGTGAGTTACCTTCACTCCAGCTCTTTCTTAATATATATATTTCCGTCAAAAATAATTGCGCACTCCCATTGGAAAAATAAATTTTTCAAAGTACACCAAAGGCAATTAACACTCTTACCCCTGATAACTAATTGCGCCATCCGATAGACCCGAACGAACCGACCCGAAGATACGCACGAGTTTAATTACCAGACGGTCTGGAATTTTCGTGCAAAGCTTCGAATTTCGAGAGGGGGGATAGTAAAAGTTGCCAAGGGGCAAACGAACGGATAGACTCTCCTTAAATTCGAATGCCTATACAACCCCCTTGTAACGCCGGGGTGGTTCAACAGTGAGGGTTGTAAGATACACAGAGTATCGTATAAGGGTGGATGGGTGGTATAGGACACTTGGGTTTGACGTACAATGAACGGAAGCTAGCAAAGTGGCAGTAAGGTTTAGGGATGGGGCTAGGGGGATGAAGCAGAATTACAAAGGCTCAAATACAGACATTAATTCATTGTCTTGGCATTGGGCATGTAACCACCCTTAAGGCTCCCTTCGCATTGTCCACCCCCTATTATCGGATACCGCATAGAAACGACAAAGAAAAAAGACGTGAAAATAAAATTTTCAAACATTCATCCCTTAACTCGGCAATTCCCGTTCGATCCATCCCTCCGTGGTCGCTGCTCCTGCACGTTTCATTCCACATTCTATACTCCCCACTTGTTAAATGCACTATCATGCAACAATGCACAAAAGTGCACTATTGACGGACGCACGGCAAGGCACTGGAGCCTCTGGGAAACTGCATTTGCCAAGCATCCAACGAGCGTCTGTGTTATTATATTCCTCGGGCATTCGTAACGAGATGCACCGTAGGAGAAAAAAAAAAAAATATATTTTCCATAAAACAAAAAATACCGAGAGACTCAAATTTTTTCGTTACGATTCGCGTCAAACATTTCCCATATATATTTCTGTATTCAAGGCGATATCAAATTGCCTAGGCGAATATACCAAATAATACCTATGAATATACGAGTGAAACATTGGCTGCGTGTATAAGTATATAACATGCTAATCTATCCCACATAACCATGCGAATGTAATGCGAATAATATATAAGCACTGTGTTATTCCCAAGACACATACCCACTATGGACTTAGATTCCGAATAGCTGCCGTACGGAATGGCCAGCACTATCGGGCGCACCCGGTAACTACCGAAGCAAAGCCGACTGACTGTGACAGAGGCTGGAAGCCAGGGGTGGCCCCGTAGCTACGTCGTTCGCCAACCCTGCTAATGGACTAACATTTACCCTGGGCGTCCCTCCCTTGCGACATCCAAAATGTATGCCCAGCTGAAGGCACCACCGACGGATGCGAGTATCGTGTTTAGGCAATTTCAAAATATTATATATATATATATATTTCGTATATGCTTCGTTATCTGCAATACAGCCATGTACAGAGCTACGATCTATATGTATAAACCGCCCTGCACCCAGTGCAGCAGAAGGGATACGTCTACCCTTAGAGCTCGCATGGAAGGTTGGCCGATGAAGAAGCGACGCGACAAATACACGTGCTTCCATATCCCTCCACTCCCTCCCTCCGTCCTTGTCACAGCCAACCCTTACTTCGTCCGCTCCAACCCTCTTGGTCTTTCCTTTTTTTTTTTTTTTGTAACGTCTCGACAAGGGATGAGGGTGGAATGACCCCGGATTCTAAAGTTTTCCTCGCGGTCTACCGAACCCGTCGCTCGCGCGAGACAACGCCGTCGGGAATTACTTATCGACTATTTTTGCGAAAGTAGGGGTGGGTCGGCGAAAGGGAGAAAGGGGGGGTGGTATTACCCTCCTGCGATAATGAACTTCATGCCTGGCAAAAGGGGCGCGCGAGTATCGATAAGAAATAATGTAAGTCTGGGATAATCGAATTACGTCGAACGGACCCTGACGGGACACCGTCGATGGCCTATAGTCTATTCGTTAAACTTCCATGGAATTGTGTTCGCGGTTACGGAGTGAATATATATACCGTTACCTTGCGGCTATTAATGCTTAACGAGTAGGGGTTGCTAGGATCAATTTATAGATACGTAGAGATATGCAGGAGGGGATGAATTTTTTTATACAATCAAATGTCAAAATATTTTGAATTTGGCGTTGTGTTGATTTTTTGAGTACGTCAGAGGTATACCAGTATCCTTTAAGATATCAGGGGCTGTATGGACCGACGAGGGGTTAATTCTTATCTTTGTTTATTTTCACGATCCGGTATCTTCAAGTACTGAATATTGTCTACCGGGTGACGAAAAGGACCGTCGCGTCGCCGACGTGCTAGACGGCATCGTGTTGGGTTAGGTTAGGTTGGATTATGAAAAGATCCACTTGAGACACTAGGCACGATCTTCATCTTGAGCCACTGTACTACAGACCCACCCTTTAAACTTCACTGCTCAAACTAATCCTGCACTGGATGCTGTTTCCTCTTGATACTCGTCACTACTTTCACGATCCGTCCCCCTTCGTCCCTTATATACACCACCCAGACGCCAATCTCCTAAATTCGGGGCTTTGATGTTGCGCGCAATTCCCTGCCATTATATAGTCTGAACCTTCGAATTTTCTTTCTCTTTTCTCTCGAATTTCCAAATATTTCGTCAATATTATATTTATGGTGCAATACGAGTATTGTGATTGATGGGTTTTTAATTTTTTAGCAAATTTTAATCGGACTGTGTTTGGTTCCATTTTCTTTTTTCTGACAGGTAGACGTTACGTCGGGCTACGAGCGAATAGAAGGAAATGACGCAGGGAAAAGTCTTCTCGTAATCATCCGGTTTTGCCAACCGTTTTGCGAAAAGCATCGAGGTAATTTCTCTGTTCGTGGATAATTGTCCGGAGTAGAACAAGTTAAGAGTCTTCTTTCGGTCCATTAAAGGAGTTTTCGTTCATTCGAATTGTCAGGACGTACAAATAAAGGCTTTTTGTACGAGATTAAAAATTTTAAAGAAAACTTTACGGGAGAAGAGTGGTGGGGGAAGAAAAACATTTTGAAAGATCTTTAAGAAAAATTCATTAACGGATCGACAAAGCTGGAAAATAGAAAAAATGCCGATTAATCAAATACTTCAAGACCATCAGCTGTTTCCGATATAAAAATCCCCAAGAAAAAACTGTTTCGATCGACATTTAATCATCCGGAGGTCTTGGGAGATGATAGGGACGGATCGTTTGGGAGGCAACAAAAAATAAAAAGAACGAAAGAGTAAAATCTCAAAAATTCTTACGATAGTTTAGTCACTGCCTGAGGGATACGCGTAATAAAATTCTGACGATAGAAAATGTCTAACAAAGTTTCACGTAGTTGAGAAACTGTACGTGAAGCCGTTGAGGCTACTGGGCGACGATATATGTGTATTGCAGGCGAGTATCCATGTAGGTATTACCTATGGGTATACTAGACTGCTACTACATACTGGATGAATAATCGAATATTGGATTTGATCTTCGTAGCCTGAAATTGGCAGATTGACGGCTTTATAGAAGACGGCAAATTGATTTAAAGGACCTTTATGAATTGATGGACACGTGTAATTTTTCTGCTTGAAAAATTTTAGCGCCTTAAACGTTAAATAATTTTTATCGAACTTAGCTTTCTGTAACACTTGTAATTTCGTCCTGTCATTTCTCGTAAATCACTGTAACTAGGCGTAATCGATTCAACTAACTTGCCAGTGACTAGTCGCTGCATTCAATTATTCAGTCAAGACACAAATTATATTACTGACAAGATCTTGTGCCAGGCTGTACCATCTTAGGATAATATAAATTCCCCATGAAGAGTACATCTAATAACTTCTCGTTTATTAGGTAGAAAATTAGTATTGGAAATTATTTTTAATTACACGATCAAGTGACATTTTGTAATTCCAATCGAAAATTGATTCTAGACACAACTGCTCGTTTTATCAAGAAGTCCAGAGCCTTGTGATTAATAACGGTTTTTATTATTCATTCAAAAAAAATTAATTAATGCAAAATCTAATCACCGTATTTTTGTCCATATAAAATATTCATTTTAAATAAGCCTGTTTCTGACTCTAAAATTTATACTTCCACAGCAATACGTAATATGTACGTATATGGACCTCTTCAATGTAACATGAATTCTCCTACACGTCAAAGATCCATTATCGATGTACAAGCATGCAATGATAATTGTTCGTCTTACCTCGGGCAATTCGTCCGGTACTTTTCCCATCCAACTGAGAGACAGGATATTGCAGTCACACTTGGCGTTGTTATTCTTCTCGAAATGCAAATGCATTTTTGCGTCCACACTTTCCGAGGGCCCATCAAACAAAACTTACAAAATCTACAGCACACCGACTACTAGAAAAATAACCCCGACGATAATTCGACAACGCAACAGTCCGTTATCCCGTAGTACACAACGTAGAAAAAACCCGACGCGAGTCGTCTGCATCTCACGCGATCAAAATACCAACTGAAACGTGTCGCACCGAACGGACGTTACATTAAAACTAGAAATGAATCGTGAGCGAGCAATGTGTTTGTATACACTTTTTGAAAAACAAAGGGACAACAAAAAAGGGCTAAAACAACACAAATGTATGCCTTCCCAAGCACGCTTGGCAGGTATAAATGAAAAAAGTGACGTCACGATTATTCGTAAACAAGAATCAAGTCCTCGGAACTCTCGTCGATTACATGGGTAACCTCCATAAGGAATTCGAAAGTGTCAGCAATGCTTTGCAAAAGCTCCCCGTCATTTGTTTCCCCTCGTCGACGCCATTTTGCCGCCGCCACTTCCTCCTCTTTCTCCTCCGCCTCTTTGTCCTTCTCTCCGTAAGCCACCACCTCTTGCTCGCTGATACTTTCACCACCTTGACACTCCGTGTCCCCGGTGAGCTTTCAGCGCGGCCCAATGTCGAACTGAAAGCTCGCTCGCGGTACAGGGCTAGTCGCTACCCTACGGACTCGCGCGTGTATTGATTGCGCGCCTTGAAGGTAAGCCAGGGCCGTCTGACGGCTCAAGCTTGCACTAACGATTCCGCAAGCTCAAAACACGAACCACCTGACTCTAGGAATTTTTGTAACTTCAAAAAATACGAAAATATTTAACTCATTGAATCTACAAATATACAAGGAATTACTAGGATCATTAATAAACAATTAATTGTTCGACAATTTAAATATTTCTATACTCTTGAAATAGTATCATTGAAAATCATCAGAAACAAACTGATACGTCAGCCGTCAAAAATATAATCCCTATTCTATACTTGATCTCGTTGGATACATTATTAAATAAATAAACTCCAATAGGTATGCGTCAGTAATTGTTTAATATATTTATATGTCAATATCTATGAACAGGCTTCGCGTGTAACGCCTGACTTAAGTGTAGATATATTATTTACATAAAAGTTTCCAATTATCTTCCTCGTTTTTTTTCTTCTTCTTTTTTTCGCATTTTCTTCTTTTTTCTCTTCTATCCTGTATAAGAGGTGGGGGGGAAACACGGCGGCTCACGTTATCATTTAGAGTTTAATGGTTCGGCCCGTGCATCCAGGCTTAGGTATCGCAAGCGTGTATCGTTACACTGAAACTTTTATTTGACAAACAAAATTGCACATTTATCCACGATCCGCTATCATGCGATCAACAAAGAACAAATATGCTGAACAATAATTCGATTCGCCATTATCTCTAAAGGAAATTCAATATCTATACAAAACCTCTTTTCGTAGTAAAAAATAAAATTATCATTAACACGACACTCTACACTATGTATCAACGTATCTCGCAGTATCGATTGTCATCGATTACAAGTTTCATTCACCGTTTACTCTGATATTACTGCGTGAACCAATGAAAGCCGGAAGCCACGTGAGCTTTACAAGAGAATTAAACAAAATAATCAATAAAATGATACTAATAAATGCTGCACTGAGTAATCAGGGCTTAAGGAAATCTGTGCTTTATAGGCAAACATGGGGCAGGTGGGACCGGGAAGGGGGGCTATTACAAAAAAAAAAAAAAAAAAAAAAACCGGTCAAATTTTACCGACGTACCAATCATATCTGTGTATATATATAATACATATATATCTATATATTACATATGCTTGTAATCGTCGAATATGTAATTTCTGCTTCTTATAATTATCGCACTTACGGTAGATGCACTGCCGAACCAAAAGCACACAGGCAAGAAGTAGCATTGGGCATTGCGACTTAACTTCTGCCCAGACAGATTAAAATTTAGGTCGTACTTGGACGTGGACAAAAGAATAAATGAGCTAGCTTAATGGAGGGGCAGAGGGGACTGGACTGGGGCAGTAGAGAGGGTACAGTTGTGAACGTATTACACACGCGCGAATATATATATATATATATTCTACGGGCAGATCGAGTTTTGCAAAATTTACTCGCGAGCTATGTACACAATTCTAATGTACAAATATCGTTCCTTTTGCTTGTTTGATCGCCATAGAGCAGTCGTCATTGTCATAACGAATGTCGATGTTTACCGTCCATATTAATTCCAGATAAATATACTATCATAATAGCACGCTTATCCATTTATGCAAGACTTTCATTCTGATCGGTGCATTGATGCATATGTCGCGCGCGAATGTGCATATGCATATGCGCAGGTATCGGTATGTATTTCTGTGCACAGCCAATTTATACACGGTTCCTATATGCATCTTTGAAAAAAGATATCCGATTGGTTGCCTGCTTGGGCAAGTACACGTAATGACGTTCGCGGATCGAATGCATGTGCATGGGCATAGAGGTTTGCGCATGCGCGTGCATTAGTTCTTGGCGCTGCAGGAAGTTTGTTAAAGAGTATACGGACGTATATAAAATTGACTGTGCGTCTATACTTTTTTTTCGTATGAGTATGTATAACGTGGCATGCATGCTCAGTCTTTGTTCTTTTTTTTTTTTAGCAGTGCAAACTTTCAACTGGTTTTGAGACGCCAGATACGCGTATTGGCACTGCGGAAGCTTTTAACGCTGATACAAGTAATTTGGTTACTATCATTCGATAACATTTTATCATGGTTCTGGATAGACGATCTAGGTCTTCTAGTCCAGGCATCCAAATAGATTCGATGAAAACTTTGAGCTATTTCGGAGATATCATTCCGACAACTTGAATGACAATGATTTAACTTCGTGTGAAGAAATGACTGTATTGTAGGTCGGGCGAAGGGGTATTTTTCTCTGTGCAAACTGGAAACGATGATGTAAGTGGTGACAGTTTTACCAGTGATGTTTAATTCTGATGAGAGTAACAGTTCGTAACTCGCTGATTACTACGGGTAATGACGTTAAATAGTAGGTCTACTAATGGTAGCTTTACTGATGTATCGGCCCTGTCTCAAGAAGGGGCTGGATATGCATGATGAGGCACTCCAAACGATGGGCTGTTTCGTGGGTTATAACGGTGCCGCGGTTGGGTGATGAGCCAGTTTGATGATGGGCTTTTCGATTGTTGATAACTTGAAATCTAATTCATGAGGCATCAGGACAGGCCTTGCAACTGGTTTGATCTCGGATACAAAGTCATCAGGCGTCAGGACGGGCCTTGCAACTTGGTTGATCTCGGATACAAATTCATGAGGCATCATAATGACAGGACTTTCAATAGATGATGATTTGAGCTCCAATTCATGAGGCATCATAATGACAGGACTATCAATAGATGATGATTTGAACTCCAAATCATGAGGCATCTTAATGATTGGCGCTTCTACGATTGATGGCGTCCTCATATGAGTCATTCTAATAGACTCTGTAGTAATTCGTGACGAAGTCATATTCTTTTTCGGTAACCTCGCATGTGCTGAATTCTCCCGTGATACATTTTCTGCAAACTTCTCCCATACAGGCAATCGAATTTGTTCTGTTGAAGTTTGTGCTTGCGATACAGATGGTTCTACTATCACTGGCAACCTTGTCTCACGATCAGAACAGGCAGCTGGATTGTGAAAGAATACACTTCGTAGAGTAGCCACGTTAACCCTTTCACGTGGTTCATCATTAATATCCAGCACAACATTCGCCTCAGCATAATTTAGTTCACTATTGGAGCACCTAGGAGATAATAAATTAAAAGAAATTATTACGTTGTTCCAATACCTTAAACAAAATATTAACATTAACGTTAGGATAAGCTTGAAGCAGACGCGTGGCTGTTAATGGTGCCGATGTACGCGACGTCTTGTTCGATGAAAATATACCTTGACGATTTTGGAACCTCGCCGTCCTGCTCAAGCTCCTTATTTCGCTTACGTCTTCCAGGTCCTCGATTATTGACTGCGCATGTCCCAAGTCCAGCTTCCTGGTCAGCCTCGATGAAACTAACGTGGTCATCGAAGCGAACGCGCTCGGATCCACCATCCTCGCCGCAGACAGTCCAACTGCTGGAGTCACTAGGTTGCCGGTCAAGGGTAGGTCTACGTCGAGTACGTTTAGCAAGACCTGGTGCAATCTCCTCCAGCGAACTCAAAGACGCTGCTTGTCCTGCCGAGTCCATGTGACCTCCTCCAGTAGAACCTATTGTCTGTTCACCTTCCGTACTTCGTCCACCGCCTGTGGAGCTACTGTCGACCTGAATTATGACAAAAAAAACTCTAGTTTAACAAGCATAACAATTTATTGATAACAAATACTTACTTTAAAATTGAGAACAGAACCCGCCAATGCCCTAGTCGATGCTGCGCCATCATCCAGTGCAATTGAAGCATTAACAGACTTTTCAGAGAGGCTGGTAGCTGCAGAAGCAGTTTCACTGCACAAACTGAATCTCTGCGTGGAAGTCACATCAGCTTGCACCTCCAACCTAAATATCAAACAATGAATTAAAATAATTAACAGCTGCCTTAAAGTGTGTTTTATTACCACAATCTAAATTTCAAATTTTACTCCATACCTTTGGCCACCTGGAAGAACACTAGATGCTATGCTTCCCGCAAGGCTTGTACCTGCCAGAGCTACGTTACTGGCACTCTCGCGATCATTTTCCCTGCCCAACTTTTCCAGCTGGCTGCCGCTTCCCAGCGAGAGGGAAGCTTCTCCTATCGATGGATTTCCGCCACGATGACTCGCAACATCTATCGATGCTGCATCTGAAATATGAGGTTGAAGCGTCATTGAATACCCTCCCAAAATAGTTCAGTTATAATTATACAGCTACAGGAAGCCCATAGCGGATGTGACAATACAAACTCAAGGACTTCACGAGTCTATTGACTCATGACGGACTTACCTCCGGCGTTTCGTACACCCAAAGCACCCATCAGCTCATTTTCGTCGTCAAATTCGAAACGTACTCCAGATCCGTTTGTGGATACGCCGCATCCTCCGCTACGACACAGAGAGACTGGTACCACGCCGTACACATAAAATAACAATATCGGAACTCCGATACCCACTGCCAATCCTGCCAATACCGGTGACACCAGAACCTGTAAGCAAAAAAGAATGTTTAAAATAACAAATACCCTCGACGTTCGAAAGATAACAAGCGATTCTGCTGCAGGTCATAATGAAACGCTGCTCCAAGTAACATGAATGTGCTATGAAATATAAAATAAAAATATTTGAGATTCAACGCTGAGGAAATTCCTACCTAAAAAAAAAAACAGACTAACTAATGAGCCTCCTTCCACAAAGCGCAATAAAATTAAGAGCATAACAAGCGGCTCGTAAAATACATATATTATACATATACGCTTCTGAAACATCTCATTATACGCATCAGAAGTACATAACTCGCATTAACGAACCAAACAATATTTCAGAATTTCTTTATAAAATCTCACAGAACATCAACTAGACGTCTCTCCACGATGAGTTACAAAGTTCCAGAGACAATGATCCTAAAACACGCATCCTATCAAAGGACAAGTTTAATTTCCAAGGACGGTAAACTCAATCAAACTTGTGCAAATAATCGCAAGACTAATGGGAACCTGGAAATCAATTCCTATAGACAAATTTCAAATGAACTTTCCATTGACCCATTCAAATCATCCATTCAGAACTGAGTAACACACGGGGGGACCTCCAGTTGCTGCGATCGAAGTTGACATCGTCGGTCATGGGATTCCGCCCTCGCGGGATAAGGATCGTGCACGAAGCACACAGTACGATTTCCAGATTCCTGGTCAATCTAGCAAGGGGAACGCGATGCGGGCGAGCCGACGGTAAGAAGGGAGGCATAGAAGGATATTGATTGAGGAACGAGTGCGCGCACTCGTCCCGCCCATGGCGCCGCGACACGCTCATAGTTCGCTGTGTCGGTAGTTATCACACTGCGGTTACACGAAGAACGAGATCCGAGAGACGGGACCAGACTGAAGGAGGAGAGTAGAGGATAGAGTGAGAGAGAGTGATAGAGCGAGAGCAAGAGAGAGAGAGAGAGAGAGAGAGGAACGTTGAGAAGAAGTATAGGAATAAAGAAGAAAGAGGAGCAAGACATATACAGGGGAGGGAGAGAGAGAGAGAGAGAGAGAGAGGGGGGGGGAAGAATAAAAGTTAAACTGGAGAAGAGAGACAAAGTGGATAGAGATAGGAATCGAGAGGAGGCAGAGAGACTGGATGGTGCAGTGTTCGTTGCACTTCCTGATGCTGGAGCAGGATCCGTAAAGATTTGACGTGAGCCGGTATAAGCATGCTCTCTTAAAGGGCGGCGTAACGGGAAGCGGAAGCTGCGAATGCAAGAGAGAAAAGGAATATTAGAATTCAAGGTGCAATTGATTAGGAGGACTTGAGTGAATCTCTCAAGTGCTAATTAAACTGGGTGTCACTTCATACTCGTGGGTACGTTTCCTGTGGAGGAGGAGTGTCCTCGGTTTCCAGCAGTGGTCGCACCCATTGGAGGAAGGACAGCGGTTCGCATTATTATGCGAAAATATTGACGACAAGGTCTCTGTGATCCGGGTGAATCGGGTCTCTGTGAATCGGCCGGCGGTGATCTGATAATAACTGAGACATCGAAGCTCCGAGGAAGACATGTCTGACAGCGAGGATACGGATGGCTCGTGCGGCGAGTGGCCTGTCACCAAGGAGTGGTTGGAGAGCTTGTTGACTGTGCATCACGGGGAAGGATCTCAGGTTACCGTTGACGACTTCACCGTGCGGCCCGGTTGCACAGCTGGTGAGAGCGTCCTCAGCGACATCCTTGCAGTCAACGTTGATTACAGAACAAAACCGGATGACGCACGGAACGAATTGAGCGTCATCGTCAAGCTCCTGCCCCAGGATCCATTCAGTCGGTTCTTCGTCACCGAGGCTCAATTCGATCTACGTGAAATAAAATTCTACACCCAGGTAAATAGCACCGAGCATCCGATCTCGAATGTGGACAATCAATATTAAGGAATTATTGCATTAAGATACCCAGAAACATCCTCTGACATTTGTCTGGTCCTTTGTCATTCCGCAGGTCGTTCCCGACCTGGAGGCGTTCCAGAAGCGGCAATTATCATCACCGGACAGTGGAATCGAGCTGCCAATTCCTGCATGCGTGCACGCTCACTACAGTCCAGCGGGTGGCACCGAAGACAGTCCCGAGCCACCAGAGTCCTTCCTGGTCCTGGAGAATCTTCGTCCAAGGGGCTTCGAAGGGGCTGAATTTTCGCGTGGCTTGACCCTGAGACAGGCGGAAGCTGCCCTGAGCGCCGTGGCTTGCCTTCATGGATTGTCACTGGCTCTCAAGACCAAGGAAGGTCGTCCGCTGTCGGAGCGTTATCCGTTCCTCTTCCAAACGGCCAGGGCGACGGATTCGTACCAGCAACTGGTAGAGCGTGGCTTGCCCCAGCTGGCTAGATTCCTGGAGAGAAGACCAGGACTCGAAGCCGTCCTGGAAGCGCTCCTCGCTCTGCGCCCACGCACCAAGGAGATAATCGCCGCTCTTCTCGCACCGGAGGATCCCCTCGCGCTGATCACTCACACCGACTTCTGGTGCAACAATCTTCTCTTCAAGGACGCCGAAGACGGTACCTGCAAGTGCGCCATCCTCGACTGGCAAATGGTTACCTACAGTCGTCCCACCAACGACATCGCTCTGCTCCTCGTCAGTTCAGCGCCCACCGAGCTACGCCGAAGACACACCCAGTCCCTCCTGGACAAATATTGGGACGCCCTGACTGCCACCTGCACCAGTCTTGGTCTCGATATCCCTAAGGACCTCAACTACACTAGGGACGACCTCAACAGGGATTACAGGCGCTCTCAATTACTTGCACTGTTACTATGCATAGGATCCGTGGACGTTGCGCTGGGTGATCCGCTGACTGAGCAGCGTCTCATCGACGTCCTCGAAGATCTTCACAATGACGGTATCCTCAGCGGCGAGACGGCAGACGTTAAGGCGACAGGCCCGTAATATTTTGACTTTCTCAAATTAATATTTATATCACGGCGATATCGTTGGTTACACGCGAGCGCAAAACAGGCGAGTTGGCAAGCGTACGAGCAATCGAATGGAAAAATGCATAGAAGAAAGAGGAAGTGAGCAGCAGGAGGAAGAAGAAAAGAAAAAGAGGAAGCAACAGTGAAACGAATGATGACGCAAATTAGAAACGATTACTGAAAAATGCTCGTAACTCGTCTCATCTTTGAAGCTACGAATGTGTCCAAAGTAAATATGCATGCTGAACGAGAATCTAGTGGCTTTAAGCGTGCTTTTAACGCGCGCACGTAAAAGCTTTCTGCGAGCAGAGCGACTCGAAGGATTTTTATTTATATTAAATATCCGTGAATTACGGGCAATCGCCATTGCCATTAATAGTAATCTAAGTGGCCGAGGAATCGTTTCTCGGGCATTCGAAGTCGACGATTCTTTTTTTTTTTTTTCAAATTGAATTTGCATCACACTGAAGGAAGATTGGAAACGGAAGCGACGCGTGAGATCATGTACTATCCTATCTGTGCGGATCCCTTCGTTTTATCTAAGTTCCCATACTCGTTATTCATTGGTATAATGTCATTTGCTTCTAATTAATGTTAATCCTCACACGCATTATTCGTATCATCCTTTTCTTTGTACAAATGATTCGACCTGTTCAAATAAAATATTATCTTTACTACGATGTATCGTCAATTTTGAAGAACACGTGTCTCTTATTTATTTTACCAGTGCCGAGGTGTCTCTTTAAAATTCTTAAAAGCGTACTCGAACAATATTTCATTTACGGGACAATTAAGGGTCATTATACGAAGTAATGTTATTCAAGTTAATTCATCTAATAAGGATCTGATAACTGCCCTATGCTATTGAGGTTAGTAAGTTTGTGCCATGACTTTTTTTCACGGGACAAGTGTATTCAGTGGCGTATTATCAACGTAGATTATATTGTTTGCGAATGACGGAGTTTTCTTTGTACCGTGCATAATTTCAATAATCGTATCAGCACGGTATAAATTTGGGAAAGACAAATAATGGTTTTCTAACTGTTTCAAAACTTACCGATGCAGTAACGCCACCGGCGATGAAAGCATTCCTTTTGTGCTTGTTCGCCTTCTCGTATCTTGTGTATATCTTCCTCCCGACCCATACTGGTATACCTGAACATACATACGGTTGAGGTTGTTACAATTTGCACGATAATAAAGTTTCTCGTGAATTTTCTCTTCCGGGCTGTCTCACAAGCAGCACATTTTAATAACACAGTAGTCGAAATGATAACAGACTGTACGCGTATGAATGCGATAAAACCGAAATGGAAACAATAAACTGAGGTATGTATGATATCATTTCAGATGGTATATTGAGTTACCTATTATCATAGCAGGAACTGCAATACCAGCTACAAGGCCAATCCCAACCGGAGCTCCTACGAGAGTACCGAGTTGCCAAAGAATCTTCTTTTTCCTCGACCACGGTTTCTTTCCCCAGAAAGTACAGCCGGAAGGACTAAAAAAGAAGGATTAATTGATTACACGGTGAATAATTATGTATTATATTTATTGTAAAATACCTTAGATAATGTAGGTCACTGATTTCCTTCATGCAAAGCCAACAAAATTCTGCTCCGCAGACAGCACAAGTCATGTGATTGCAGCTGCCATCATCCATTTTCACAATCAAAACCTGACATCGCGGGCAGGGTTTGATGTCGTCTCCTAGAACAAAGAATGAACGCTTCATGTATTTGTGACAAATAAATCATGCAAGTATCCGCTGAATGACTCGATGATTAAAGCAATTCTAATTCAATTACATGATATACATACTGTGTTGCGAATCGCTCTGACTAAAGCTCAGGGACGAACTTCGCTCATAGTATTGGGAACGTTGAGCTCGTGCTGCGTCGCACGTTTGATTTGGATGCCATCGTGCTTTGCAGTGATAGCAAAAATATGAATCGCAACCTGGTCGTTCGCAACGCAACTTAGGACACGATGCGCAACCACTGGCGATAACGGCGAAGCTACAATCTGGTGCAGGGCACCATCTGGCATCTGGTTCCACAGCCAGTACTCTGCGTACCATAAAATCTTCATATTTTTCCAGCTGTACTTGGTCGTTTAAGATCATTCGGATGTCTGTAAAAATAATACGTTTCAATCATTTATATATACGATTGCAAGTTCTAAACGAGTAAGGGTTTGTTATGAATTAATTACCATTAGGGTGAAGGGGTTCCGAACACTCAGGACAGGCTATATTAACTCTGGATTCGGATATTTCGACCTTCAGATATTGCTGGAAACAGTCGTAACAGCTGCGATGATGGCAGGACTGTACAATTGGAAATAATTCGGATGGGAGTTCAGCCAAGCATAATGGACATTCCATTAAGCCATGTTCGTTGCTCTGAAATGATAAGAATAAGTATCGGTATTTTCTAAGAGTAACATTCTTGTTTTGGAATAAGGAAAAAATTCACCAAGAAGCAGCGGCATATGGGTATGAGTATTACTGAGCACACGCAAATAGTTTTATAAGTACCTTTCCGGCAGTAGGTAGTACAGAGCCTTTGCTGGAAGTACGCTGTAGATCTAGGTTGTGAAATTGAAAATGACTAGAGCCATTACTTACTCTGGCTTCACCTTTTTCTACATCTGTCACCCTGGTGCTTGTTGCATCCTTAGCTGAAAACGATTTATTATTATTTCAACAGCTATCGATGTATGGTATATTTAATAAAACTGTGTTTATAAGGTAAATTTATAAAGTATTATATGTAAGGTACCTTTATTTCTATTACTGGCACTAGGTGTCCTAGTAATACGACGTCCAATAAGGGGACTGGAATACAAGAGTCTCCGCAAAGAAAACCTTGGTAAAAGTCTACGAGGCCTAGTTTGCACTCCATTGCAACCACCCACTCCAGCATCGGTTTCTTTGCGCATTCTATGAATCTGTGTAATGCTACAATGCCATACTCTCCAGGGTACTTGAATATTTTAAAGACTGCACAACCTGCAAGAAAAATGTTTATTGCACATTTTAAGAACTGCACAATCTATAAGAAAATGCTTATTTTATGTAACATCCCTTTTTTATGAAAATAATTTTTACACTGCATGTTTAAGTTTAAAATAGCATACGGTATATAATATTTTAAAGACCTGTGCATTTTTAATTGATTGTAATTTCAGATTAATTATTTTAAGAAAGTGTCTGAAGTTCAAATATATCATTTATATTAGGTTTAACTCATAAAATGCATAATCTCACATATATAAAAAAAAAACAGTACTTAGTTCTAACAAGCTTTACATAAGATCTTATTTAAGCATTCATAAATATATAATTGATATCCGTTTCTTTCTCAAGTTAGGATATCTTATAAATTATCAATAAAATCTGTTTTGCGGTAATAGATAAAAAATTGTCTCATACTTGCAAGAAGTATTTATGCTTATCTGAACAGGCAATAATTTTGAGATTAGATTAGTCTACCCAAATTCTGAGAATAACTAAAGCTACAATTATAACAAAAATATAAATAACATATAAACTTTTCCAATGTGATAAACATATTTATTTTCTTAAAATTTGAATTAACGTATCCAAAAGTATATATTTTGCAAACAATTTCAGTGATCCATAAAACTTTTAATTAGGTTCTAAACTCACTCAGTAGTTAAGATATTTTCTTTGCATAAAAAATCAATGTCATATACATCTACAGTAAAGGATCACAAACTTTGATTGAATGACTTGTAACAAACAGAAAAAATCCCCATCTAATTTCCCATGTGCCATAAAGAAGCCAAGAAACTCATGGCAATCAACTGGGCAACTATATTACCCAATTTGTACAAAACCTAATAATAACCATATATATAAAGATACTACGCACAACTCTACTAAAACTTAAGTTTTCGCAAGCTTTGTTGGTTAAGGGTATCCGATTGACACAACAGCTGACTACTTTGAAAAAAAAATGGTAGAATAAACCGGAGTAGGTTTAGATTGGAAACTACAATGATGTATACCAAGTGCAACGCCACCTCGAGCACATATGGTCTAGGTTAAAAATATCCTGTAATAGGGTAAGCAAAGAAATTATGAAATACACGAGGACGGAATGGTACGTCAAAGTAACAGTTCTGTCAAAACTATTTGGTAAAAGCGGCATGAAGCACTTAATTCCTCGTTAAAATTTTAAGTGAAAGGCTCCCCAAGTAAAACGAGATGGCGCATCGTGGAATCAGCAAATTGACTTCTCGGGAAAAGTACTCTACGTATTCCATCTAGCTTTCTTCGGTAACTTATGAAAGGATGAAAAAGGAAAGTAGTCGCAAGACTCCCAATAGAATGCTAAGGGACTAATTCCTTCCTTCCTTTCCTTATGGCTGTATCCCCAATGCGGGACATGTGCCAGTAAGGGACTAATCGAAAATTCGTTCGATTTTATCATCGCTGAGTAGTCTAAGTTCAGCGGAACTTAGGTTCGCTGAACGCTTTTGCCCGATGCCGTGACGTGAGAAATCCCAGATCTACAGATCTTTAACGTTATGACACATACTATAGAACGAGATACTATTTCTTATCACGCTATTCAGATCACTTAAAGTGTACAAGTCTTGTAGTCGTTATGTTTTTGTATGACTACAAAAGTTTCTCTGAATTCCTATGAATCTACTTTGTTTATTCAATTAATTCCTTAAGTTTGAATTTTAAAAATATTATTCAATAACAGTCATTGCACTCATATTTTAAGCATCGCATGACTCGAATATCTATGAGTATAATGCCTATGAGTAATATCTTTCTCTTGGCAATGTCTACCTAAAAATAGATTGGGATTTTCCAGAATTTTACTTTACTGTACAGTGTCTCTGACGTGCAGAGACATATGAATTGATAAACTGTTCCTAGAAATATATATAAGACACACAATGTAATAGTAAAATAATATGTTATCCACTATGCGAACCTATTATTCACTGACATGTATGATGACATCTGCATTATTCAGTAACAAGTGATTCATCTCTTTTCAGAAAATATATTTTCCATGTACCACCATTTGCTGAATTGCACAAGCTAATTTTTCACATCATGTAATTTATGCTATAATCAAACTCTTATCCAGTAAACAATATTTAACTATATTTTACTGGATTTTTCCCAGCAAACTAAAACCTGAAATACCAGTTCTACTTCTTTTTTTCATAATGATCATATAGCTAAACCAAAAACACACGATAAGCTCACTACAATTTAATGCAATGTAATTGAATGTTCTTCGCAGGCAACTTTATATTAAAAAATACATAAACTAAAAAGAATATCTATCAAAGCAGAGCCATCATTTTTATCGTATCTATTCTTACAAGAGTAAATGAGATTAATCACAAAATTTAGTCTATCATAGTCAGCATCTAGCAACACCAACCCCAAATGTTTCATAATTATAAAACGTCGATATTAACCATTACGAATTGCTATGGCAAATTGCCGGAAATTCGACACAGGATATAATAATTTCACTGGTCACTCAGTGCACCATTGCGAAATTATCCTAAAGATTGATACGAATATATATGGTAGTACTAAAAGTTACCTGCTAAACGAAATGATCTTCGATAAACGCCACTTCCTTACTGTTAATCGCGTATTTCACTTGTTGCACTTGATAGAGGATGACGAATTGACGTTCAAAATCCACGTTGTCATCAGATAGGATGGAAATCACCAGAAAATTTTACGTAATTGGTCACTTTCACGAGCTGCAAGTAGTTTTTCGTTTAATGCACACCACGTCCGTCACAACAGGTTATAGAAGTATTGGCAAACAGAGCCTCACTGTAGCCCTATACGTGCCTGTACGTGTAATGAATCAAAGCTAATTTCACAATAGCAAGTACAGGGCAATCAGAGTGAACAACGAACAGTTTGGGCAGATACGCAATAGACGTGGCTTGTCCGTCTCGCGAAAGAAACTGGACTGAACTCTGGCCTGCGATTGGGCCTTGCTGCTGGCTTTTTCCTTGGCTCGAGTCCCAATGGCTGTCAGTGGTACGCCAAGTCCTCGACTTACTGCATGATAAATAATTCGTGACCGTAAAAGAAATTCCTTCTATCCCCAATTTAAACAAAATGCACGACAAATTATCATTCAAACTATTTCCTGTATGGTGCAAAAAAAAGTACGAAACTCAACTTTAATTTACTTAGCTCTATAATATTACAATAAATGTTCTTATAATTGTATTACGCCAGATTAATCCCACGGAATAGACTAAAGTAATGGTATAACTTGTTACCACTTTTTTTTTCCTTTTTCAATAATGGATTAATTATTTGTACATTGTAATATTATACGCCTATAATATATAACAGTAAAGAGGAATCAAGATGTTGGCCAGTCTATGTACAGAAATGTTTTATTCTTAAATTATGCACAAATTGCAATCAATACAAATGTATCTGAAACAAGCAAGTTGGGGGATATCTCAGTTTCTTTTTTTCTGCTACCATAATGATATTCAGATATTATGGCAGCTATTTTGTTAAGTGTCAATAAGTTGCATCAACCGTCGTGAGTTTTGCAAAATCCATGAGACACGTCCGATTAGTTGTTGTCATATCCGGAAGAAGAGAGACAACTGTTTTAAATTGACGCTCAATTTAAAACGGCTGACCATATCTATTTTATAGCTTAGTATAGTAAAGCTAGTTTATTTGTTCAGACATCCACATTTTGACTAAGTAGTATTATAGTAATAAAGGTATGCGCTAAGTTTGCACTTCAGCTAGATATCATAAAACATGTATCATTCCTTCTCTGGCACATCATACATTGGTATTACTAAGTATATCTTTACTTTCGTTTTAAATCATGTTGAAACAATGGAGAGAAACGAACTCTATACCAAATTCTATAATTCGATATAGTTATGCTTACACGGTAGTACAAAAGGAAAAAAGGAAAAAAGGGAAGAAAAAAGAAATGGTAAATTATGTAAGAAGTGTACCGGGAAACGAAACCAACCCCTTGTGCACACCTGTCTGTGTCTCTCTTGTAATCAAAAAAGCCATTTTAGCGTTGATCAAGGCATGATTAATTAGCACAGCATTGAAACATAAAAATCTAGTATTGTTAAGTAACTCTATTAATAATTGTAAACCAAAAACAACTCAATCTTGCGAAGTAAATAGAAGGAACATCATTGGGAATACCGTTGAACCAGGATTTTATACAGCTGCCGCCTGTCATTGTCAAAATTAACAACGAAAAATCATTACAACTCTTCTCTTTTCTTTTCTTTTCGTTTTGGTGTCTTGCTCTATCGCAGTAAATTTCATTCTAGCAATGGCGTAAAACGGACACGTTTACGTTGGAAGCGCTCGGAAGAAGCGTTTTACATTTTTCTGTTCTTTCTCTTTCCCGCCTTCAAATCGATCCTGCGTCAGTGGGTTCCTAATCGTTATATTTTGAGAAGAAAGAAAGAAGAAAAAAAAAACGCGTCTCAACGCGAGTCAAGCAACATAGAAAATTCGTAACAACGTCCTACATCGGATTGCAACTGGCCTCGAACTGGCCAATCGGTTACGTCTCGCCATTTTATCTTGCCTTGTCCCGGGCACAAAGGCCAACTCGAAGTCTCGTCAGTGTTAAATTGCAGCCTCCCTAACAAAATATGAGCACGTATCTAATTAAGTAATAGACGTACTATCCATTAGAGCATCTGCCGTAAAGATGGCGGTTAACGGCCTGAGGAGACGGTTAGTCTTGTACTATCCGTCCAATGACATTTCTAGAGTGAAATTTATTCGAATCGGTAATTGACGTACGAGCCGCGAATAACCAGCCTATCGTTGGTTCGTTAAACATATTAACGAGTGTCTGGAGGAGTGAGAAGGGCACTATTAAAGTACACCAAAAGCACTGTCAGATAAAGTTAGGAGGTCGGTATAAAAATGAGGCACAGTTTCACAATCAGGGTGGAGAGGTTTGTCTTCTCATGCCGAATTGTGCCGCTACTACCTCCCAATGAATGTGTCCATATATCAAACATGATAGCGTAACCGCGTATCATTAAACTAAACCATGCATGGATATTAATATGTGTCCTTAAATGTTCTCTCTCTCTCTCTCTCTCTCTCCCCCCCCCGCTCTTTTTTCTCATTTCTTTCTTTTAAGGAGAATGATGATTTCTTAAACAACTGTCATATTCTTATTGGTAGCAAACAGTCTTAACAACGAGCATAGACTAATCATGTCGCGATCCATAATCGTGTAGTCCTTGCGTGGGTATGCGTCATGTTACGTGCTGATGTTATTAGCTCTCATCGGGTGTAATATATTACGACGGTGGCGGCCTTTCCACGTTACGGAATGCTTAGCCACTGGTACCGTTAACCAGAGCCTCCTTGGGCTTATTGCTCTGAGATATACGAGAGTGGCGAGATCTAGGTTCTCTTTGGCCCTTGGGTCCTTGAGAGCTACTGTTGGATATGATCACGTCATTCGATGGTGTTCCTTCCTTGCTGGTTATTGTTGATTGATCACTCGGTCCTGCATTGCTACCTAAACAAAGTCAAAAATTAACTCTGAGTACGGAGGACTCGTTAATAATCGACTATTATGTTTGAAACTCTCGTTAATCAAAAGCATCTTTGCAACCATTTCAAATCTTCTTGAAACACAGCCTCGTTAATAATGTTTATTATAATTAATCGCATCGAAGATATTGAAATTGATATGCTTCAAGACGTTTTTTTTACTTCAAAAAAAGTTAAAAATTCTTCGTGGAAAAACGATTACAGTTACTTGTCCACTCTCATATAAATATAAGACTTGATAAATAGTAGCGAATTCTTAAAGTAGATTTTAATCTCATATTACCAACTTAGTCACTAACACTTAGACATGCTGAAGCACAACTGTCATTGCACGAAAAGACAGGAAAAAAGAAGAGGAGAAACTGACAATTCTAAGACATCAAATCAGTCTGTATAATAAAGTTACCTTTTTGGCTGTTGGCTGGTGTCGTACTGCGCTGACGAGAACGTCGATGTCCTCTTCGTCTTATTCCTCTAGGTCCTCCCTCCACGCTTGATACCGATTCTACGCACACACAAACCATTGTGACCATCCGTGTTCGATTTCATTGCAATAATTTGCTAAGCGTCCACGATATGGATTTGCGCGAGGATCGGGATAACGAAGGAATAAAGTCCAAAATTATGCTTAGCAAAAGGCAATTAGACTGATAGCTCGTGAGTTAGTAGCGTGCACTGAGTTATCAAAAATGTAACGAATATATGGTGTTAGATGGTCACAAGTGTTTGCCTCATAACCCATGCCACTCGCAAAGCAAACCTCCGATACTACGACAATTTCTACGCCTGAGGATCCTTAACTGTGGATCCTCGAATTGACAATTTGATTCGTTGATCGATCGTGTCATTACCTCTGTCAATGCTCGAGACGTCTTGACTGTCGAGAACTGTGTCTTCGTCGTCGGTCGTTCGGCGACGGTCGTCTCTGCGATCTCTACGTTGCACCGGTGGTCGACCTTGCCTTCCGCCCATGTAACCTGAATTTCCGGGTCCTCCTTGACCTTGATGACCACCTCTGGGTGGGAGATTTCGTACGCGATCCTCGCTACCGTCCAAAGTGTCTCGTCGTGATCCTAGAAAAGGCATTGAACATCGTAAACTCGTGTATTTTGCGTACAAGAAGAGCTAACGATGCGATTGAGAATTCGACTTTTTTTTTTTAATTTCATATTTTCCAAGATGGCGGTTAGTAGACAGTGGAGAAAAAACTTGATGGATTAAGAGACTCTTACTTGGGATCAATCGTGTTGGTTTGGAGTTTCTTACTGCATTGATTGGAGTAGATCGTTATGAGGAAATGGAGGATCCAGGTACGAATGTTGAGGAGACGTCAATTATTAATATTGTATAAAAATTATCTTTTAGTACGTCGCAAAATTAATTTAGTACCGGTGTTTATTGTCGGTAGACAATACGAAAATAAATGCTTCAATTTAAACGAGGATTTTAATTAATACATTGAACAATTAATTCCACCTGACGATTGGTGAATTTCTTACAAGATTCTAACTTATACCATATATATCGTACCTAATTGTGATTCATCCTTAAGAATGTCAAGGTTACTCCGTTACTTATTCTTGCAGTAGCACCGAAATCGGCCGATTAACTGATAATACTATGTGATTCGACTTAAAGATAGTAATACGTTTTGCGATACTTAAGGATGACAGTAATTTTGACCAAATGATTTTCGAACGACTAATTGAGAGCATTGACAAAACGAAAAGAAAGAAAAATAATGGTACAAAGGGAATCACGATAATGATCGAGCTGATACATTGCAAACAACATAAATACTCTGCCCAAGTAGAAGCAACCCTCTTTTATACTTCTGTAATCCAATGAAGAAAAGACAATGAGTATCCAAAAAAAAAAAAAAAAAAAAAAAAAA